>NC_133337.1:12767647-12867647 GCF_030506205.2 Paramisgurnus dabryanus
AACCACACACAAACACTCCACACTCTTTTCGAAAAGCATTTTCTAATATAATTACAGACACCAAATGTTCAATAAATAGTTGCATTTGTTAATTGTAATCTGCTTGTGAATACAAAAATTCATCCGCCAAACAATATAGTCCATTAGCTTTTACTGTACGTAACTGGCGCATTAATATTAAATTGTCTGCTTCGAGGACGACTTCATGCAAAATCGAGAGTACTATAACACAAGATTCCACAATGTATTTTTTATTATAATTAATGAATATATTTGATGTCTTAAAAGAAATACTTTCCTCAAAAACCTGTTGATGACTGGAAAACAAATTTCACTTACCACTGTAAGTATGCAGCAACACAGATGCAAGCTTCCTTTTTTGAAACATATGGCCTACTTCTCAGGCTACTTTCATCGGAGATTAAAATATAGGTTTGGGGCATTTAATATAGGGATGTCCCGTAACCCATATGAATTGGTGTTTCTTCAGACCAATGCAAACATTTAGAACAAACTTATAAAAGTAAAAATGTATGTATACATTTTTAGCATGTCGTCTCACATGGCAAAACTTTGTGTTTTAGTGACCTACAATTTTAAATGTGTGAGAACGACACCTAAACCACTGTGAATGCTGGTTAACATGTCTGGAAAAAGACCTGCGACAATGGTGACTGGGAGGAAATGAGATGCTGCAACTTTACAACTTTTCTAGGTCATGTGATCAGGACAGGGCAGGTAAAATTGACCAATGGTTAATCTGTTGATTCAGTCATGATTGCTGTGCTTTAATGTGGAAGCTGATGCCTTGAGAGAAAACGCAACTTCTCTAGCCAATGACAAATTACAAGCCTCTTTTATATGACTTCTGTCGGACTTGGGGTCTGGTTTTGGATCAGCTCCATCTGGAAAACACTCATCTTTGGGGTTAGCCTTTGAGCACTGTTTGTAATTTGCCCGAAGATGTTGGGTTCCATCCCATATCTGTGATATGGAAATCTCTAAAAGCGTACACATGTAAATTGCCTATAAAGAACGCAAAAAGACAAAATGATGTTCTAGAAAATTATGTTATTCAACAGTCAGATAGGCAGAACATTTTTAAATCTTTCTTTTAAATTAGGGAAAGCCCCAAAGCACTGGCTTGCATTATCAGTCATGCGAATTTCATTATGGTATTGTCTATTGAGCAGTTTTTATATTGAATTTTGAGACCCAAATGCAATCCAAAAGAGCATAGACATCATTTTAGTGTTAACAGCTGCTTTGAGGTCTAAGTATATTATGTCTTCAAGCAATTTTCCCCTTATACTTGCATTTTACTGTGCATAAAATATGATAACAGCCCACCCAAACAAAAGTCAAATGTTGATTTCAAAGAGCCACAGAGTCACAGGCAACATCTGCAGTAGATCAAGGACAGGGCTAACCACACCCTACAAACTGTAGCTTTCAAGAGGTCTGTAGAAGGACAGTGCTTAATATAAACCCAAGAACATGGGGAGGGCCTAAAAATACCCTGTCAGCAGAGGAAACCGCTAAGTTATGCAAACCAAAAGCTGACAAACTGCTAGTCCAGAAATCTCTTAACTGGTTGGTCGATGCTATATCCAACCATAAATAAAAGCAATGTTGGCCCTATGTAAATAATTTCTCAATAACTGAAGTTACAATCTTAAGGAAAGATGATTGCATCCACCATGATTTTGCTACCAAGGAGCGTGTGAAAATACAATCCGGATGTCTCGCCCCACTAGGAAACTCATCTCTAGCCCACCTCACCCTGTTACAGAACAATAGGATCCAGCCAGAGAGGTGACCTGTGACGGCAACCTGTAGTTTTTCTGGCTGAGGGCCATAGCCTTCATTACACATTACCCACATTCCTTTGCAAAGGAGGAGTGGTTCATGCTCCCAGTACACAGGCACTGTTTCTGTGCTAGCATTTAGGTGAGGGTGTGTGGAATGTCTCGTGAGGATAAATCATTTTCTTACACATACACAAAGGGTTTTGTGGTGGGCCCATGTATGAATGACCTTAGGAACAACTCCTTTACACGTCTTATAAGACCGATTAACGCCTCAGCCTTTAAAGAGCAATAACTGGTTAAAATATTATGCTATTTGAAAGGACAAAGGGTCGTGGAGTTTCAGTCCTTTAATTATCCAAAATTATAAGCTTAACATGGAAGATTACTATATTTACAATGTGTGTTCTTTAATTATACATTAAGAGACCATTAAAACAATGTAGCTAACATTAAGAAATGACTATAAAACGATGTGGTTCAGCCTCAGTTAAGAGCAAACTTTAAGACAATAAGAAAGGTGATGTAATAGAAGAAATCTCAATCAATTTATCATCTTCTGATCCTTAAATTCATTTTTCTGGAGTCTGTCACTTTAATACCGTACATATTAGGACCTTTTTTAAAGGTACTGCCCCAGTGACAACATTTGTACCTTTATTTCTGAGAGTGTAAGACTGATGGCAACACCCAAGGGTGCAGCAAACACATAACTCTTATGTTTATCCCAAGGATGTGCAAATCAAAACAACAACAAGTTTAAGTATTAGTTCCCATCTGCTCATATAGTACAGTAAGTTTCATAGTAAAATTTCAGGATGCAACGGGAAGCACGTATGACTCCGAAAAACAGCAATCGGAGGAAAGCTGAAACAATGACCTCAGCCTAAACATTACAGAGATCCTGGATAAGATCAAGGAGCGCAAACAGTCAGGGCTTAGTGTTTACTATCCTGGGACCATCCCTAGATGGAAATCATAGTCTTTTCTACAGCCAAACCTCACATATCCAGACGGTGAAGGAAGACTAAATAGAATGTAATTTGGGACCAACATCTACTACTGTTAACACAAAGGACACCCACAGGGAGAAGGTTAGTCTAAACTCCAGGACAGGTTTTGTCTTGTCTTGTGGGTTTCAAAAGCTCTCTTGTTTTTAAATACTCAATCCGGTGTTCACGATCTGATGCAAGCATAACCCCAGGCAAGCATGCATATACTTTGGTTCAAATCTCTTCATCGAAAAATAAACCTTGGATTGAGATGGACTGCTTGTTAACATGACCTCTATAAACAAGTTGATTTAAACTCTGCAGGCTGGACTTACAATGGAGTCATGATTAGACTGAACGCGAGTGAAAGGAAAGAGATAAGACGTGAATTGTGGGAACTAACCTGACCCCAAAACCATTTAGTACTTTTGACTTGCTTATCTTCATTATAATTTGTGCACCATTAGCTCCATTTATAATTATAATTTGTGCACCTTTAGCTTCATTTATAATTTAAATCTCTATAATTGTATCTTTAGCATCTCACCTTTGACTTTGAGCCTATTTGTGGCTAAAATTAAAGTTTTACAGTCGATTTTTTTGTTACTCTGATGAATGTTATTGTGTTGTGTGTTGTTGCACAACATTGTTAAGTGGTTGGAAAAGGGTTTGCCGTGATTTCTATCATGTTGCTTCATGGTATGTTCTGACTGGATGTTTTGATATTATGGTTCTTATGGCTCAGGTCCATACTTCAATTTATGGCTACAGAATTAATTTAGGTTGTTTCATTTTCCTCCAGGCATAAAGTCTGCGTGTTTAGAACAGTAATGGCACACCTCACTTTAACAAGCCTCTACAAGAGATCATTGATGTGTAAACATTCAGAATGAGTTACATCCCAAAGTGGAATTTTTAGAGTAAGTTGTTTGCTTAAAGGTGCCAAAGAATGCATTAAAATAATATGTTAAATTGTTATTTGATATCTACATGGAAAGTATGTAACCTTAATAAGTGCAAACATTTTCCAGGACCATTTTTGCATATCCATTTAGAACCATAGGATTTGTCCTTTGAATGAAATTATCTATTTTTGTCCCGATTTGGAAGGGTCATGAATAATAATATTGAGCTCTGCTCTGATAGGCTTATGCCAGTAGCTCACATTAGTAAACATTTTAACAACTTTGTAATTAATTTAATGTGTAATTTAATGTTGGGGCCGTACATCTCCACTGTGACGTCACAGTCGGTGTTATGCTGAGATTGGCCTGTTTTCCAGCAGTCTTTTGCGTGCACAAGTTTTACATAAAAGTAAGCAAACAAGAGCGCTTGAGGCTCATGATATGTCATTACCAAGTACAGAGCTCGTATTATTCATCTATGCCAAGATAAATACAGTTTTACATTCTATGGCACCTTTAAATATCTAAAGATGAATATGGGCATAGTAATTGTGGTGCTTGCTAAGGCCACTTTCTGGACAACAAATTCACATCAGAGAAGGAGACCAAGTTTCCAGATGAAACAATATGCAATCTGACCAGATGCTGAGCTTTCCACTTCTAGTTCCAGTTTGTCAGATAATCGAATCCACCTGACATCTAGGAGTAAATAGTACTCCCAACACACATTCACATGCAAAGAGGCTGTGTGCACTTTTCCATGGAATAAATCCTTATTCACAGCAGCTAATTTTTCCATGCATATGTTTAAAGCAAGCATGTAGCAACTGTTACATTGGAAAATGAAGATGTATTTTTTGGGTCAAAGGGCGGGCGAACCTGTGTGAATGTTATGTGAGGTGCTTACTTGAGTGTTAACTCTGACCTAGTTGACTAAATGTAGCTTTGAAGAAGGGCAGGATTAGCTTTTAAGGTGGACAGCGTCTAATCTCACTCCTGAGGATATAATACCTGCTATTCCTCTCTGAGGATTAGAGGGTTTGTGTTGTTTAATGAACTACAAGTAAATCACAGTCACAGATTGTGGCTCTCCAATGAGGTCAAGGGACCTGATCTTTACAGAAAGTTATTTATAGGGTTCATATAGGAATGCCATCTTGTGAAAGTTAAAAGCCAAAGTGAATTATTTTAGTATTGCAATCTAGCAAACAATGAGAAAATTTCTCCTTTCCTAAAACTCTATTTTGGCAGCAATCATTCAGTAGACTGTCAGAAGTTATATTTTCTTCATCACTTAGACTGAGCCATATGTTTATTGATTTACGTTAAGTGGATCCATGGCAGTAACAGATACTGAGTGTCTAACATCATCTGCTAGTGTTTTTCCAGTACATAAAACAATGTTGTATCTTGCTTGTTTTTATCCATACTAACTTGACCAGACTGTGTAACATGCATCCCAGTGCATATCTGTATAAGTGGGAGTCACATGGTTGTGTGGTTACTGTGGTGGAGTTTGCAGTTTGGACCAGCTTTACCACCCAGAACGTTCCCAGCAGTCAGCACAGGCCTGCCAACAAACTGCTTTCTCTGAGAAAAGTGAAACTTTCTGAGCTAGCCAAGCTGCCTTGCTGCAGTTGAATTTTAGTTCAACATGCTTTGCGAGCACCAAGCTTTGGGCGATCCCAGCAGGCGGACAGTCAGTGATATGTATAAACATATTTGTGTAATAACTATTATTGTCAATGCACCTGTATGTCAGTGTTTGTAATGTGATGTGTGTGTAATGTGAAGCTCAGTTCTGCTGCAGGCTGCATCCTGTCATTGTTTCCTAAAGGGAAACTCTCTCCTTCCTACATCAGTCTTCAGTCTTCCTCTTCTTTAGATCATATTTACACCTCTGTTTCTTCTTTCATTTTATAATACTAGTAAGTTATGACATTATAAAGTCTTACAATTACTAACTGAATACATCATCATCGTTTAGCTTTTCTGCTATTCTCGTTTATGCTGTTCTGCTAGTGGTTTGTTTTACATCGTAGTGGGTGTTACATGAAGACACCCTGTCCTCCCCACAGTACATTACTCCCTAAATAGTCAGCATTACAACACTACAGTGGTTTAAAGCAGTGGCCTTAAGCCCGACCGAAACTGTGGCCTCAACTCGACTGACCGGCTATGGGTGGGAGGGGACCTTCCAGACTGGAATGCAGGGTCCACATTCATAGACACAAATGACTGCTAGACTCATCCATGCTTAGACTGACACAGACAGCTGCTTGTGTGTTTGTCTTAAGGGAATGTACACACCCATGTTTAATCCCAAATTACTAGCAAACTAGCTTCAGGTCTAAACACACTCATACACACAATAAGAGCGCCAGTAAACAAAGCAAAGATGACAAGATTAATGATTAGTATGCATGACCCACATTTGAGATTCATGCATTCATAAACTAATCATCTGAGAGAAGTTATGTACATTAACCGGTTAGTTAACCTGTAGCCATGGTAATGCAGTATTTCGTTTACTAGCTATGACCCCACCGGATCGCTCACACATACACACACAGTTGCATAGGAACTTTTCTACTGTAATATTCTGCTTTTAACAGACACGTTATTTCCATGCAAGTGCAATACTAGAGATAAATGTGAATCTGCAGATTTGTGTTTACACTTCTTCTGTGACACTTACTGTAATAATATCTTTTATCGTTTTTAAATACTAAATGACACAGTTGCTCAAAGCAGTTTTACAACAAGTCAAAACAATAATTATTATGACTGGGCTGACGCACACATTTTGAACACAGCTTTAACACATGACCCCTGCCAAGCTCAGACTGAAGGACTTAAAGCTCTTTGACAGTGACATTAATCTGCTATCTTTCAATAAACATTAATATAGCATCTGCAATATAAATATATACTGTTACATTGACCGAGTTTTATTATCAGTGATACTGGGAGCCTGTTTATCTGGACGTTGTCCCCCTCTTGTGGTCAAAACAAACCATCACAAGCAGACACATGCAATAATTGGGTCTCCAGTGTTTCTATCAACCCAGAAAATGTGAAAAAGATCAACCCAGTAACTTAGTTTTGGTAAACCATTCTCTACAAGCATGTGAAAAAAATAGGTCATTAAAGTTTTCCCCAATGCACAACAATCCCATGTTAACCTGAGGAGTTGCAAACTTGTGTCAGTATAACTAAACCTTTAATAATGGGGTAGCAAGGTTATTTAGAAGGTCCCTAATGCAAGAAAGAAAATAACCCCAACATGATAGAAGCATAAATTAATGTCATGATTGCTGTATACTTGACATTACTGTACTGTGTTCATTACTTGCACAGATAATGTTGCACAGTTATGCTATAACTTTACATTTGTACTCTGGAGACACCAAATGTAATGTAAGGTTGCATTTTAAACTTCTATTTTTTCACACTGATTAACTGTCTGATAATGAAGTAAAAGAAGATTTAATGTCAACTACAGAAATGTTCATAAAAGTTGATCAGGAAACACCATGATATACATACACCTACTTCAACACTGGGATTTTTTTTTCAAAATTAAATTAAGAATTAAATATTAATTAAATATTCTTCAATGTTATAAAGTAAATATGGATTCATATATGCTATGCTACATAGTGATTTTCTTTTCTTCTTTTTGACAAAGACTTAAAGCAACACTAAAGAGTTTTTAGCTCTTTGCTCCCCCTACAGGTTACAAGCGTAATTGTTCATTAGCACTGTCGTAAATACTGCAGCATTGCTGGCTCTGATTGGATTGAAGGTCTGCCGTAAAGCAAGTTTTTGTAGTTTTCAGTTGAACTACAGGACCACTACCCGACGGTTGGAAACATCTTTAGTGCGGTTTTGGCCGATAGAGGGCTGCAAAGCGAATGTGAAAGTGCAATTCACCCTATTTTGAGTGGATGAACCAATGAAACTTTTTTGGAAACGTTATTTTAAGGTAAAAAAAAAACCTCTTTGGTGTTGCTTTAAACATGTACTGTTTATTAGGCTTTAGGACATAACCAATTGTTTGTTATAGTACATAAAATTTGTGATGGCACCGGAGGGTGGCAAGTCAGATGTCATACTGAGTTGTCTGTTGTCAAGTAAACGGCAAAAACAGTTTTTCCAATGCGATAATTTTATTTATGTCCCCACCAATGCCAGAATTAAACTTATGCTATAACTTTACATGCGTACTCTGGAGACACCAAAGATTTATTTTACATCTTAAAAAGTATTGTGAAATGTCCCCTTTAACATTTAAAAAATATGAGAGTGTAATTTCTATCAATTTCAGATTATACTAATATTTTAAATGATTTTGGACTTTTGGATTAAAGTGATTTTTCTATATAGAACCATCCTACATAATGTACAGAACATGCTGTGATAATATAACCTTGATATCTTTAATATTGACTTAGTAAGGCTGTGTCAAAGATGGAAATCATAATGAAATAAGTGAAATAAAAAAAAAACTTTTGGACTTGGTTTTCACAGACAGGGTCACATATAGGTGCACATAGTCACACATGCATAACATCTTATATTGTACTCACGCTGTGTGATGACTGGTTGTTGTTAAGGTGGTCCTGAATCACAGGACTGAATGAGCTGCCATTAAGGGATCCATTCGGGTGACAGTCTAGTGTCACCTTGTCATGGCAGCGAGCATGACATGTGTACTTACAGTCTGTAGAGGAAACAAGAAAGCAATATTATACCACTGCAGGTCTAGAAATTAACCAGAGCTTAAAGGGGACATATCATAAAAATCTTTTTGTTTTTTACTTTTTTCATGTTTAAGTGCTATAATTGGGCCCCAAGTGCTTCCATCAACCTAGAAAATGAGAAAAAGAACAACCCAGTAACTTAGTTTTGGTAAACCATTCTCTGCAAGCATGTGGAAAAAATAGGTCATTGAAATTTGGCTCCTCTTGTGATGTCAGAAGGGGATCTTATTATAATAATATTGTCCATTAATCCGCACTATCCAACCATGACACTGCCATTTAGTGCAGAGATCAGCTCATTTGCATTTAAAAGGACACACCCAAAGACGCCACAACTAAGTGGCAATTTTAACATGATATAATAAATTATCTGTGGGGTATTTTGATCTAAACACACGTTCTCTGCGGACACCAAATATTTATTTGACATCTTAAAAAGTCTTGTGAAATGTCTCCTTAAAAGTGACATTTGAATAATGAATTTCTCTGTTGTTCCATGTTTTTTTTAACCCCTATTATATCTCAATATTTTATAGGTTTGCAAAGTTGGGACCTGCAGTTGTCAAATATTTGCATGTGTCGTCTCTGATGTGTTATTGCATGTTTAAAAATTCTGAATATAGGAGACATTACAGAGCTGTATGGCCGATGAGGACAAGGCCAAGTTTTAGCTTGATCTATAAAACAGAAGACTTTAATGTGGAAGATAAGGGGGTATCCAAAAGCAACCAGGGAACATCAGGTTAGATCTCAACAAGCACTGACAATGAACCGCTAAACAGGGAAAGTAAACACAGAAACCAAAAGAAACACAAAATACAAATCAAGAGTTCATATCAAAATAAGAGTCCTGGTGTAACATTGTAACAGACGTGTGACAGCCATATTATCTAACATTCATTTTCGAACTACATTCCACATCACCCTTACAATTTAAAGACCTTACACTCATAATAGTAAAACTATGTGTTTCAAAAACAAACCATTATTGTAATCTCATCTCCTGTACTGTACATACTACAGAGATGCATCAGCAGTCTAATATAGAGAAATGCATCTTTATACATTTGTCTACAGTTTAATATCTTGAAATAGAATATCATTGATTTCAATTTCCATTATGCATATACTTATGTATTGACTTCTGGACTAAACTCTGATGCACTTATGTCTTTTCATATGAAATTCAATCAGGCTCTTTTCCATACAGTATTCTTGCATGCTTACTCATAAAAACATAGATCTGAAGATGTATTTTTTTCTCACTGGCTGAAAGATTCCAGCTATGATCTTTCATTTACTTTCGCTGTGCTGACATACCTGAAGAATGATGTTTGACTTGCTGGGTAATTTTGCCTCCAATTCCAGTCAAGCCCTGATGTCTCAAACCCTCATAATATCCCATCATTAACAGACCTTTGCATCAGAAAGCCTGCTCATCCTGCGCAGTCCACTTAAATGTATTATTTATCTCTGTACATCTGTACAAACCAGACCGGGAGAATAACTCTCTCTCTCTCAATGTGTTGCGTAGGGTATGTTGACTGTCAAATGATGAACAGACAGCCTTGGATATGATTGACATACAATGTTATTTATATTTGTGTGAGGGTGCATATAAAATAAGGCCAAATTGATTATCCCCCAATTTTACATGTTTGCTTACAGTACACCCTTAAATTTGAAATGAGGCTGACACTTAAAACATAGCGGTGCTTCCCAATCCTGGTCCTTGAGTACCACTTACCAGAAAGTTTTAGATGACTTCTTATTTAAAACCCTGATTCAACTCATTCAGAATGTTTAGCATGGTCGTTTCTCAATCAGAAGGCTGCAGCCACCGGAGGTCGCATATGCAGGCTGCATACGTCATCAGACCTGTTTATTTTTTAAGTTAACCAAGCATTACATTCACAAGTCATACAACAAATTACGATTAATTAAGTATAATAGTCAACTTTATAATTGTTAATATATTCTGAAATACGTCTTTATAATGTATGCAGCCTACAAATGCGACCTCCGGAGGCTGCTGCCTTCCGATTGAGAATTGGCCAATGTCTCCCTAACAAGCTGCTGAATTAAATCAGGTGTGTTAAATAAGAAGACATCTAAAAACATTCTGGGAGGGGGTACTCGAGGACCAGGATTAGGAAACACTGGGTTACAGTAAAGACTACTTTAACAACCACAAATCTGTTCTGTAAATAAAATCTGAAAATATTCATAAAAATTTTCTGTTTGCTGGATTTTACCTACCCACAATGTAGGTAAAAGCTTAGCTGCTTTCTAAATCAAATAGCTTTTCAGTAGCTAAGCTCTTTTTTTGACCAAGTAGTGAGGTAGCTTCCACACAAGCTTCAATTTTCCAAACATTTCTGAAGTCGTCCTGAATTTGAGAATAAGCGCGTCATTTGAATCGGCACAGGATGTCGTTTGTTCCGTATTTTCGAGTTGTGCAGCCTTTATTCATACAAAACATTACCACTTGCATTCTGTGAAGACTCGTGCTCTGACTGGGTTATGTCACCAAGCTAATATAAAAACATGTAATAAATATTACAATTCAAACTATTAATAAAATGTTCATTGGCGGGCACCTCACAGACTCTGTGCAGGCTACCTGGTGCCTGCGGGCCCACGTTGGAGACCCTTGTGTTAAGATATGTCAGGGCCAGGTGTTTTTGAATAAAGGCACCTCAAACATGCATTTTATTCTGGGAGTAGGATAAGTCCAGCAAACAGCCCCAAAATGTGAAGTAGGCCTACATTATGCTTTGTATAGCCTATAATTACCAAAATGATAAATTGAAACTGAATAAATAATTACATAATAAAACTGGTTAAAAAAGTAGCTTGGATGTAGCAAGCTACTATTGATGTAGCAAGCTACTATTGATGTAGCTTAGCTTGCTACATTTCCCAGGGGTGTAGCTTCAGTGTAGTGAAGCTTCATTTAATGTGAAGTAACTGGTAGCTTAACTCACTACATTTTCCAAGTAGCTTGCCCAGCACTGTCGGTGGGTCATTTATACAGAGGCATGATGGGTAATGATTGACTAAAGTGCTGTTTTTTGTACAGATATTTGTCAGTGTAGGAACTGGACTAATGTACTGTATGCACACACTCTATACTGGTCTCTAGTGCTGCAGGGAAGTCCAGGTCTGTTGCTTCCTGAATCGCACTTCCCGTAATAAGGGACATTGTTATTGACCGAGTGAACCTGACTGAGAAAAAACAAAAAAACTCCCTCACGCACGCAAACAAACACACTCATACACAAATACACAAACACCGTCCCCTTCCAGGCATTAGCATGATTCTGCAATATTTAGCAATCTATCTCTAAAGGTTTCTGTTTTTACAGTCATCTTAGTCATTCTAATTCATAAACGTTTCCCATTCAAACACATTACCAACAGCAGAAAGCTCCTACTGTATAACAGAAAGATTCCACTGAAATAACTAACTTGTCAAACTGGGCAATTAAAAGAAAAACACCCTTAAAGGTGCATTTAACCGAAAAAAAACCCCCCCAATCATACATCGAAAATAAAAATAACAGTACATTACAGTCTGTTGTATTAAGGTTTAATAACATGCAGGGCTCAACGCAAAAAAAAATTTTATACTGGCCCAATCGGGCCAGTGGTTCAGGTTTTCACTTGCCCTGCCAAAATTTTCACTGGTCCCAATAAAAAAGTCAGTGTCACATATTTAAAAATAATAATTCAAAAGTAAAATATAATTGTATACATATACAACAGACATGTTCCAACGAAAAAAGGCTCCCAACTTTTCTGCTTTACCTGTAGACATAAAATTTGTTTCTTGCATCGTGTTTTACCCAAGTAAATGTCTGCTTCCAAGATGTTAAATAATATACATTGATGAAAATATATTTTAGTGAGTGAGGGTGAAGCACTGGCCCGATCGGGCAAGTGACAATACTTTCTACTGGCCTGAACGTCTCTAACGCTTGCCCCGGGCCACCGGGCAGTCCTTTATGTTGAGCCCTGACATGGTATATTATTAACACACTGTCTATTACATACAGTATGCAAAAGCATGTACTCCCTTATCCGTACTGAAGTGTGATCAAAGAAAAGAGGCGCAATAATTTGTAATGAGAGAAAAATTAAGCTTATCGCAACTATAAAGAGCCTGAACCAGATAGCCTTTACTCACTTATGCCTTTATTTTACAGGTGTGTTGGTGCTAGACATGTAGAGGCATCATTTTGTTCATTAAATTTACATTACGGTACTTCTTTAAACTTCACAATGAGTTTAGTCAAGAACAGCACATTGTAAAGCAGTATATGCTGAAGTTGAAAAGATGTGCAGTTGTTTCATTTTTCGATCTTGTGAGATAAATGTCTCTTTCGTGTCAGACTGAAAGAGTCTATGACGACTAAAGAAGTTACCCGGCCTGTCTTTGCTCAGCCGATCGGTTAGATAACTGTTGTTTGATGTCCGTACCCGTGATGAACATGCCAAGAATAGAGATGACACAATTGTCACAGTCTTTTCTGATTTGCATTTCTCAAGGGCTATTCAGACCAGGGGTCACATTCTCCGGTCTACATTCCAACCCGGCTCCATTACGAATCTGGACTGGGATTAAAACTACCTGCTGAAATAACACCCAGCAGACGGGACCCTGCCTGACCCCCCTGATGTCACATCCACACCTGCCTGTCAGTCCATTCTTTAGCAATGAATTTTATGACTTTGGTCCCTCAGCTAGTCTACTGAATGGATGTCAAATTGATAAACTATTTGACAAGTTATTGTGATTCTCTTGCCATGTACGTGTCAAACAGCCCTCCACTGTTTACACTCAGCTCTGTCATTTACCGCAGTACTGTGAACGGATGTTTTTAGTGCCCTGTTATGTGTTTGCCCGACCCGAAGTCTATAGCCGTTGGTATTACTCTAATGAGCAGAGTGTTTCTAAGGCTAACATTACATCAACTGGGACAACTTTTTTCAATGCGAGCACTTAATCTTTGTACAGCGCATCGTGAATGTGTTAGCATTTAGCCAAGCCCCATTCATTCCTTAGGATCCAAACAGGGATGAATTTAGAAGCCACCAAACACTTCCATGTTTTCCCTATTTAAAGACTGTTACATGAGTAGTTACACAATTAAGTATGGTAGCACAAAATAAAACGTGACGATTTTTTAAGTGGATAAAAAATGAGAACTATATTGTATTGAGGAAGAGCACTTAGTTTGCAGCACTTCGACCTTGACGCGCAGTAACATCATCATCAGTTTGAGCGAGAGGGGGGAGGTCACAGGAGTGATGATGTTACTGCGCCTGGTATAGATATGTATCCTAACCTTATATATGTACCTGTACCAATATATACCTTTTTATGAACAAAAGTGTACTTTTTAAAATGCATTGCTCCAATGACAACCTTCTCGTACCTTTTTCCTGAGAGTGAAAGATATCAAGACCAAGAATTTGGTCACATGTCGTTTATGCCAAAATAACTTGCAAGATGTATGATATTCCATATTGTAAGCAATAACATTTGGTTTTATTTATTTATTTATTCTTTTATTTATGGGCTTATGTTAGACATATAGACCAATTTCGTGTTTGCAAACAGAGATGAAGTTTTTTGTGGGCGGAGCCAAACTGGTTGCAGAAAGTGACTGCTCCGCAGTAGGGTTGTGAAGTGTTTTAGCATTAAACCGTGATTTTTATGGATCTGGTGTTCTGTCGAAGTCTGATTCCCCTATTTTTCCCTTTAGTGCAATGTTTCTTATAGCGTTTTAATCACGTTACGTTTATTTTTTAGATAGATAAAAAGTTTAAATGGCTTGGCTACTGATATGCATGTATGTAATGTATATGTATTGTTATTTTTTGCTAAATCAATTATTTTTACAGTCTGAATCGCTAAAGTACATATAAAAGCAATACACTCATGTATTATATATATAATAGCGTTTATTAAATATTTCATAATTTTCCTGTTTTCTATTATTTCTTCCTTATATTTATCTTACGTGTTTGTTCTAAAACTATTATAAAAGTATTATGTTTAAACATAGATTAAAAAGGCCTGTTTATATATTAATAACACTTTACATCATGTGTGTGTGTGTGTGTGCTATATTTATATATTTAAGTATGTAAACATAATAATTTTAAAACAAACAGGAAGAAGACATAAGCTAAGATATGGAAATAAAAAGAAATAATAGAAAACGAAAAAATTATGAAATATTAAAAAAAAATTGTGATATTATTGCTTTTTCAGTATAAAAAAACATTTATTCTGAATAAATTATAATTGTAACGTGATAAAAACGCTATAAGAAACACATGGAGGGAACAGACTTCGACAGAACACCGGACATCTTCTCTACTTATTTTCTATTCTAATTATTAAAAGATTTCCAGATGATTTCCTCGCTCCATTCTGTCCGTTTAAGGGCTTTATCTTCAAATGATGTCTTCGACGATGGTATTCTATAAAAATGAAAGCCATCTTTTTTGGCATTCTTATTCTTAACAGCACAACAGGACATTTTCTAGTGATTTGTCTTGCTCTTTTCACTCGTGTTTAATTCATTTCCACTGTTTTTCTGCAACCGCATTGCGCGCGCAGCTTGCAGTGACGTAACTGTGACATCTACTCTAAATTGGTCTATTAAATTTTCACTGACCGCTCAAATGTTGTCTTGTTTTAGTCTAGACGTCTGAATTGTGGTTGGACAGATATTAAACGCATTTTAAATGCAAAATTGCATTATATATCTGACCTCCCATACTGGACAAAATGCCATATTGTATATTGAAAGACTGACCTGAGCCATATCAGAAAAACTGAAATTGACCTTTATGGCTGCCCAATACATCTTAGTAACACCATGGCAACCACTATGGCAGCAGCCTTTGTACAATCAAGCACTACATAAAAATCTAGTTCAATTTAAATGCTTATTTATGTATAAGATAGTTTATATGTAAACAAAACCTTACAAAACACAGGAATTTTAAAAAGACCTGAATCTGTCCCCACTGTTAATATTAGATACTTTCAACTGTTTGCCTGGACAATACAAACTACACAAAGTCAAAGTGATATCAGTCGAGCTCACCAGAAGACTTCCACAGCAGACTTACATCCAGCCGACCATAGCGCCGCATCACTTTTGGAAAGCGGTATAGGAGTCCTGTAAGCCTTCTCAAAGTTCTTGCAAACCCCTTTCCCAGACCCATAACTCATGACCCGCTCCACCAGCACAGCATTAAGTCTTAATTCAATTCTTAATTTAGTCTCAATTCAAGCTTGCCTTAAACTCCTGTGCAGTTATTGTCTAAAATATCTTCAATCGAAGTCTAAGTCACGAGTCCATTTTCTCTGTGTCATTCTCTGCCATTCAGCCCTGAACCTCATCATGGTCTCAGTGTATTAACTGCTCGAGTCTTCTGTCATCAGTCGACCTGCGCTAGTATGTGTGTGCGTGCGTGTCAGGGGTGCAGTTGTTCACTGGCCGGGTGTCACTGTGAGAACCATTGTGACCATCGTTCTGCTGTCACAGGACTGTGTGGCTTCTTTAGATACACTGTTACTACAGCTACACAAACAGACAGATGGACATTAGAGGGGCGAACAGGTGGGTGTCAAATAGCAGGACACAATACAGTCCGTGAAAGCCCTAAATTACGTGGACTTGCAGGATCCAGTGTACAGAATAGATTGTCTGTGAGTTTCACAAATAGGTATCAGGTAAAGGGAAATGTTTTTGAAAGATATACTGAGCACAGAGATGACACCAGAAAGCAACTCATTGGCTGAATAGAACTTTACTCAGTTGGATTAAAGATTTATTCAATTATTTGAACCATTAGCAAACTGATACATGAACTCACTGGGGGTCAAAGAACACAGAGTATACATTTATACAATGTACATATCAGGATATTGATATGTACAATAAAAAAGTCTGCTTAAAAGGGCCTCTCTGCTCTCTCTCTCTTTTCTCTCTTAATAATCTAATGACTCAAAGCAGCAGCAGGTGGGTGATTCTCACGAAACCATTGAAACACCACGGCACTAATGATTTTAGCTATAAAATGTGTAATATAGTAATATTAAAAAGCCTCAGAATTAACACAATACTGTGTTCTACCTTGCACAATGTGTGATTTCAACATAAGAATTTATAATTTGTCAATTTTATCTCATTTTCTGCAGAAATTCTCATTACCGCAATGCGTCCGGCTGTGTTTGAACATGCGTTATGCTGTAATTTAAACATATTAAAACAAAAATATTTAGAAAAAAAATAAATGGATGTTTTGCTAGACTACTTTAGATGACAGAAAAATAATTTACTGAATATTCATGTATAATTATAATGAAGAAAAATTTGGAAATTGATGTGTCCATGCCTGATGTTCTCATCCTCCGCAACACTTTTTGAGAACAGTTTAAGCACACATACAGAATTTTAATAAAGTTTGATTTTGAGTGACCAAGCACATGGACCAGTTACTTCAAGATGGCTACCAGGTAAGATCATCTCTTTATATCTTTCCAGTTAAATTTGAAATATTCTCTTGTCAGAATGCTTACACGACATTTTGATTATCATTACCGAAACAGGTAGTTTTCTACATTTCGAAAATTGTTTGATTTACAATTTATTATGAAAATGTTCTTTATTAAAGTCTAATTATATGCACTGAATAAAAAATGAGCAAAGCCTACGTGGCTTCTCTATTTTTAGCAAAACATACTGGGGTACCTCATCCTCCGCAACACCATTCTCATATACCGCAACCATTTAATAGCAGTTGCGGTAAAGATAATTTCTGTTTCGGAAATGAGAATTTAAGCATATTGTTTATTACATTTAAATATCTCTTATGAATTTAATATACATTTAAAATGTAATAACTGTTGATATTTTGCTTTATGATGCTTCATTGTAGATAGTCAGCAAGTGAGAAAAAAGCTTTAGCAAAGGCCAGGTTGACAAAGTTCAGGGAGAAACTTAACAGCAATCCAGAATGGCTCGAGGAGTACAGAAGGAAGGAGAGAGAGAAGTTAGGTTTGGAGATGTTACTAGCAGGTGTAATTAGCAAAAAACACACTACAGTGTTAGGAAATGTACATGACACACACACAACACAATGCAACAAGTCTATACTATATGATGATGTGTACATTAATTTTTTTCCCCATGTTGTGAGACATGCTAATTTAATGTTATGCTTTCTTTCCACTTTCAGGTATCAAAAACAACCTAGCGATGGCACGCCACGCATCTAGGCGCTGCAACATCAGTTGGATCACAAGATCCACAAAGTTGGATCCCATGCGTGCCAGCATCTCAGCTACCTGCGACCGCACAACGCGCGCTGTCTGCCTGGGAGCGATGGACAAAGGGAGTCTAAAGGCGGCACCTCCTTTCTGCGCAGTGCGTGAGTCACAGACACCAGAGAGGATGGCCTAAAAGCGCCCGGCGCTGTGACAGAAAGCGGGTTGCTGCGCAATTCATTACGACTGTGCATTAACTCTTTCCGCCTCTGCTGTCTTCGCAGCATGTGGGTCATGTTCGAGAGTGGGGGGGGGGTGTGTTGTAGACGCTTATGTGAGGAGGGGCCCTGGGGCGAGCAACACAAAACCAACTGAGGAGAAAAATGCTCTGTTTTTTAGAGGCTTCGTTCCGGACGGCAGTCCCCCAGGACCTAGTTTCTTGCATCATATACTGGAAGACTTGTGCCAGGGACTCTTGTAATGCACCACCGGTTCTGGTCCATGAGACACAGGTTGGTGAGGTAGGAAGTGGCTCAAAGCCTTAGAGCTCTTCACCGCTTCCGAGAAATGCTCCGTGATTGTGCCCACCGTGTCGCCAAACAGGCCGGATGGAGAAACAGGCGTGACTGTGCATGACCACCATGAGTGGTCTTCGTGGCCCTTAGCGTGAAATCCGTAGCCATTCTCAGATCCCTGAAGGTATTTAGATCCGTGCTGCCCTCATCCAGAGCCTTAAGCACCTGCGCCTAAAAGATCTGTAGGACCGCCATAGTGTGCAATGCAGACAGAGCCTCTCTCGGCGCGGGTATGCTTTTTCGGACAGGTGTGCTGTCATGAGGCTTCAGTAACCTCAAAGCTGTGCCACACCATCCAAGGAAGTGGGCAAGGGGCAGAGGTGAGCAGTCCTTGATGGGGGGAATACACAGGTAGCCTACCTAAGAAAAAAAATGGGGGGAGGGGTAGCCCACGCTTTGGTGATTTTCTTCCGAGCATCAGCGGGGCCGCCTGAGTGAAGAAAACAAAAGTCAAGCTTGCTTCTCTGGGGTTCTAGTGGGGTGCTCCACTCAATCTCCAAGTCCTGCACGGCTTTGAAGAGAATGCGCACCAGTTCCTTGTAGAAGGATGGCTGTGTGTCTGATGCACCACGTGGAGCCTGGTCCCAGTCTCCATCCAACGCTGTCAGAGACATCTCATCTTCCTCTGCCGGAAACCCAAAGGAAACAGACCTGGTGGCTCCCGGTTCAGGACACAGGCTCTCGGCGACAAACTGAACCAGTTGAGCGAGGGGAGGACGACCACCAGCGGCTCTTTGCCGGCAGTGGGACACTGCAGTAAGAAACCTCCAAGGGCGATGTTGAGCCGGGTCCTGAGCACCTTCATCTGGAGATCCTCACAATAAGGGACACCCTTGGCCAACAATTGCCGCCTTTGGGTGGAGAAGCCCCAAGCAAAGCACACAGAGCTCGTGTGAATTGGGTGGGTCGATCAGACCTCCGCACCACAAGCAGATTTGCGACATCCCGGAACACAGAGAGGGCTGCTTACATTTCAACCTGAATTCAATTTTGCTGCCTATGAAGTCTGTCCTAAAGCATTTCTCGGAGCTGCCATTATGCAGCCAAAGTCATTGTCTCATAAGGCAGCGAGGGAACAAGTCAGCTGTCTAAACTTTCGGATACAGCCTCTCTCTCTCTCTCTCTCTCTCTCTCTCTCTCTCTCTCTCTCTCTAATCGAAACAGATACAGAATGGTAAAAGGTCAGAAGACCAAATCATATCCAGCAAGGAAATTTTTTTCATCTTATTTACACAAATGTTTTGTGATATCCAGCTGACATTAGCTGGCCATTTCTCAATCCGATGGCTGCAGCCTTCAGAGCTCGCATTTGTAGGCAGCATATGTCATCAAGACCATCTTATTTCAGTATGTTAAATGCATAAATGGGGACTTAAATATGACACAAAGGAATATTAATATAAGCCTTCCTGTTCTCCTGTTTTTTCTTTAATATTTCTTTCAAAGACTACACAATAAAACAGTTTTGAACTTGAACGCATGATGCTGTAAATATAATCAGACTTTCTATTTTAAAATTTGTTTTTAACAAAATCTCAGGCTAGTATACGTATTCTCATTACCGAAATAATTAACCTCATTTCCGAAACCTATGTATCATTACCGCAACAGATGCTTATTAAATGTTAATTTCATTAATAGAAGCATAATACTTTGATTCTAAATGCTTGTGCAGAATCTCCAAATTATGTTCTTTCAGGTTTGTAATGTAATTTTGAAAATGTGTCAGGTTTCTTCGAAATATAAAAAAAAATTGTTGTAAATTGTGGAAGGTGTTGCGGTATATGAGCTAAATAAAAATAAATAAAAAAAACGTTAAATTTAAAATAAATATTATTTCAGAATTTTAATTTACTGTGCATGACTATTAATAATCAATTTTTAAAAATGTGAAAATATATTAGCTTTTCTAACAGTGTTGATGTTTTCTGACTGTTGCGGTAATGAGATTTTTTAGGACTTATTTTTGAAATTATGTTACAAAAAGTGTTAAATGATAAGTAAACGTTTTTAAATTAACGTTCCCATATACTTCAGACTTTGTTTCTAATGTCTGGTGAAAAAAAAGTAAATTTAAGCAATTTTTACATTTTCATGCTTGACATTTTTACAACCAAGTTTTCGTGAGAATCACCCAGGTAGACTCAGTGAAAGTTACCTTTGTCCAGTTGTTCCACCTGAGTTACTTACCACATTATTTGTTAGCTGTAAATAGACAACTTTTGCACAACTGCAGTTCAGGCAAATGATACAGAGAGCCATATTGAGGACAAAGATTGAAAAAATGATAAAAAAAAATGTCAGAGGGCTTTTTTGCCAAAAAATCCCTTGTAGGAATAACCTTGGATTTTGCAGTATGTTATACTAATTCAAGTTCAACAACAAATGTGCTTGCAGATAAAGATAATACTTTGCATATGTTTCAGAGGAATCCTGTCAACAATGCCAGTCATTCATTCTAGAAAGAGAACCTTTAAAAAATAATGTCAATAGCGGAGACCATTTCATGTGCAAATGGTCAGTGTGTATGAATCTTGAGTAAGTTCAGTGAAGTTTTTTATGTAAGTCTGTTTACCGCATTGTTAATTTTTAGGAATGCAGTTGTGAAGTCATCTGTTCGGGTTATACTGTGAACTCATCATGGCAGAATGTGCAACACAACAAACTCACTTTTCAAAACCAGTCTGTCAAGATGCCTGCAGATAAGTGTGTGTTGAGGTGAACACACATATCTGTCACATACTGAATGTGTGTTCAAAATAATGTCATTTCAGCTAGCTCAAAATTGTATCCATAGTCATTTACAGAAAGCATAGTCCAAGAAGAATCCCCTTGGGATGCAGATCAAGTTCAAGGTTGTGATGGACCATAAGAAGTTTGAACCTACATTCTTTTAGTTATGAGTCTGAGCCTCCAACGTAAATGCTACACCACCACATACTTCTGATATTATTCACGTTGTTAAATTGAACACCTCCCTGTTATATACTCCCTGTTAAAATGTCTAACAATAAGTAGCAAAAGAGTTCATAGTACAATAATTTCTATAATTCTGGCACATTTGAATGTTAAATACATTTTCAAATTCAGTTGGACAACTTGTAAATGGTTAATATAACGTTTTCTCACCTTTGCACGCAAGACCACCGTCTAAGATATACCCGCAACACACATCGCACCATGCATGCGCCGCGTCCTGACCAAACGTGTGTCCCTCCCCTTTCTCCTCTTTAACCCGTGGATCCTTAGCCGAGGGTTCGAATATCGTCCTTACATCAGGAGGTTTGTAGCCTCTTTTTTTAGACCGGGGTCCGGCAGCTCCGTTGTCCACCGCCTTCGGTAGCTCATCGCTTGGCGGAGAGTTTGGAGAGATGCGTGGTCTCTGTGGGGACGCGGGTCCCTTCACTCCCTTCATCTTCACGTTGCGCATTCTGGATTTGGCTTTTGGTGAATTCATGTCCGATCTTTCAATCAGGTCGCTTTCTTCTATCCGCGAGGTCGGTAATCTGTTGAGCTGAGGCACCGCTAACGGCGACACGACGGCACAGTGACGCGGTGGCGAATACTTCCTGCTGTGATGCATCATGTCAATTATTAGGCTACCACGCGTCAGTGCGCCAAAGAAAACAGAACGCATGTAGATGTTAGGTCTATACTTAGTAATTTTTGTTGAGACATTTCTTTGGCTTGTAGAGATTATCACCGTGGTTCTTTAAGAATTGTGCTCAAGCAGGTAGGACAGGTGCACAAAACCCGTATCGTGTTTCATCTGAGCTGCGCACAAGATGTCTGGGCGCATACCTCAAGTTTGGGCTGGTGTTGATTCAAATAGATAGGAGTCGGAAAGTACGGCTATTATACATTTTTATCAATAGACTTAAATCTTATTGCTAGTAGAACAGAACCTGTAAAATCAAATACCTATTTGGATATAAAGTGTCAGCTAAATGATCAAATGGTTAAAACATTACGCTGAGATGAGAGATTTTATTTCATTTTATTAATTGAAAAAGTTATACAAACAATTGATTCTTTTAAATATAACAAAATTCATATAAAAGAAACTCGTGAAAATAAATATCAAACAATTCTTTTAGGCAATTTTAACAAAATTAAGTATGTATAAAATAATAAAAAGTACAAGAATTGAAAAAAAACCTTCTTATTATAAAGTAGCCTACCCCTGTTTCTTTTCTGAGGCAGTATTGTTGTCATTCTTAATGTTTTTATTGCCTTTATCAGCTTGTTCAGGTGGAAAAAACCTACAGGATCATTCATGATGACACACTGAATAAAAGTTTTTATCCCACTCAAATAAAGTGACCGTGCTCCCTGAGAAACACAAGCAATGTGAGGAGAACTTCTTCTATCCTCATTCAATCTCTTCTTCATCTTCTTCCTCATCTTCTACCTGTGAAGAGAAAAATAGCACTGTGACTACAATTACGCAGTCTGTTTAATATAGGTCATGTAAGTGCACTAAAATAGTAGTGTGCACCACTACGATTAATAACAGCGGGACACTTACGTGGCCTATGTTTATGCTAATCCAGTTGGGGAATTTTTCCTGTAAATACTTGGCACCAAAGCCAAGCACTCTTCTCATTGGATGGTGGTCTACACCGAAGAGCTTACTGGTGGCTTCACAGATCAGAGCTACTTCGGTTTTCTCAGCTTCTTCTTGTGGGGGCAGCTCTCGGGTAGCACTTGTGCAGAATGAATCCATCACTGTAGTAAAGAAGCCGTACGACAGCGAGGACGCCAGAGATTCACTCAAGGCCTTGTCTGCCATGATCTAGAGTACAATTGACATTGTAAGTCTTACAAGTGACGTGTTTACACCAGCATATGCTAAAGTTTACAGGGTTTTGGAATCCATACAAAATTTTGTTTACATTATATGCATTTTTTTAACATTACAGATTATAATGTGTAAACATATTTTTAAGGACAGAGAAAAATATATATTGTAATTTTGTCCACAAGGGGTCACTGCAAAAACTTGCATTGCATCTAATGTCACACTCACAGAACACACTACATGTCTGATCTTCTTTAAATAAGATCACAAAAACAATCCACTGACCTTTTCATTCAGCTCATCCCCATGTACTTTTAGGAGCTCCACAATTTTCTGGATGAGAGGGTCTTGAGAACACAGTGGACAGAAATTAGACATTTGCATTGTGCTTAATAAACATTTGAATAAACTAAATTTACTGTCAGTCAGACACAAAGTCGAGAGAGAAAATCACGTACCATCTTCACCATCAGATTCTATGTCACATGGGTCCAAGTGCACAGAGTTTGATATCTCTGTTAATTGACTGGCCATGTCCTCCACTTTCTCAGCATCTGAGACAACGGAGACATCTGAGACACCTGAGACATGATATAACATCATACATTATACACACACTTTACTTATTAAACTCACATTCTCCTTATGAACATCCTTTTATAATATGAAATGTACAGTCGTCACAAACAGTCATTTGAAGTTAGAAATAATAATATGTGTCACACTCACCTCTTACCATTGCTGGCCCTTTCATGTGTTCGGAATCCAAGCGTTTTTTTGCTTGGGGTTTAACACACATGAACAACCCAGAAATCCTTTTATTTAAACTTTTCTTTTTCTTTTTACTGCGTACATCACAGTCTTCTGTTGTTAAAGTCTTTTCCTCTGTCCTGTCCTTCTGCAGACGAGAGTCTGTGGGTCGTCTCTTGCGTGTGTACGCCATCAGGAGCCTAAACTCCAAACTGTCTTCGGCAAGGACTTGGACATGATTGTTGCTTTGATCTGTATCCCTGGATAAATATATACAAGTCGTCAGATATGACTAGACTTCACCAAAAAAAAAACACACGTTGAGGTGGTTACCAACACCATTTAGATATAGCCTACCACATCCATCCCTTACACAAATTAACCATGGTTTTACTACAGTTAAAACCAAAAAAACATGGTCACTGTAGTAAAACCATAGTAACTACAAAATAACCATGGTTTGACGATCATGGTTTTCAAAAACCATGGTTAAACCAGTTAGTGTAGTAAAACCATGGTTTTGCTGATAGTAATCAATACACCAAAATACCATGGTTACTACACTTTTACCACAATAAAACCATGGTTAATTTTTGTCAGGGCATACTGTAAATGACCTGCATAATTCATTTATCATGAAAAACATATACAATGGGTAACTGGGTTAAAGTGAGTTGTGTACAACTAGTCATACAATCTTAACCTGTCCCTGTGGGACCATCTATTTCAAGAAGATGTTTTTTTTTGATACTTTGACTTGAAGTTACTTTTAGTCACTTTGGATAAAAGTGTCTGCCAAGTATATAAATGTACATATAGTACACACAGTGTTCCTGTTAAACTGATCTAACGAGTGTTTTTTTACTATTAATATGTGAAAAACTGGTAAAAATTTTTTTACTAAGTATACACTAAATGCATGTGCTACAAAAGATACGTTTTTATAGAAATTAATCTATTAAATAAACAATTATGTGAATAAAAAATAAAAGAGTTATGTTTTTTCCTATTATTTTATTTTAAAATTGAAATTATTTAGCATATATTAAACTATTTTGGGTCAATTTGACCCCAAACATTAAAAGTAAGCTAAAATGTGAACATAACAGGAGGGTTATCTACTTTAACATAACATAAGAGTTCAATTTTACTTCGTTTAACTTTTTTACTTACTTGTACTTGTTTCATTATAATTTACAGTACAATGGAAGCTGAATTTTATCAAGGTTTCTTTTAAGGCGATACTGCGTGAATAAGTCAGGGCATGTCCACTCAATACGTTTGTTTCATTTTCAGCCGGTAAACACATTCCCACATATTTCCAATGAAGTTTGTAACAGGAACTGCACAAATTAAATTTTATATGTATTCGTATCACTCTTGCTTATGTTCCATAAATGACGTATCGATACAAAATGATCAATTTAAACTCGCAGCTACTCACAGTCGCGGATTATTATCTGATTATTTATTGAAAAAGGCTTATGCTACACATTGAACGACACTTTTATAAAGTTTTTCCTATGTATACATTGTGAAAATAAAAAGTACTACTTACATGATCAGATACTGTAGCCTATACTCTTCCGGACTGCTGAACTGGTCATCAAAGTTTTTTATGATCTACTCCAGGCGGGGCGGAGACTGAATGAGTGACTCATTCACGATGATTCAACAAAACCCCGCCCACTAAGGACGACTCAGACTCAGCAGAATCAACACAGAAACTGTAATACATTTATAAAGATAATTATATTGGTTTTAAGGTAAAACTTATTCGTCTTTGTGGGTCTCTATTAGTACTTATTTGGCAAATGGGAACCAAAAAACACCATTAAATCCTACTGAAATAAAGCCCTAAACACAATGCATTGAGACATTTGTAATAGGTTTTAATAGTAAAGAGCCAATGATGGTATTTATAATGTAAACCTTTAGTTTTGTACTGTTTATTTCAGCAGGGCAATCTGACACACTTGTCTATAATCAGCTTTTAAAACACAGTCTATAGTGCAGTCATAAAACAAACCACAGCATAGATAAACTAGAAACAGAAATAAACATTAATACTTAGTGCAGAGCAATGTTTTTAAACATAGCATGGTATTAACATGTTTTTACATTGAAGGTTTGAACTGTTTTACCTGCTCTGCAGGTTAATGAAACTTTTCTCTAGAAAAAAAAGACAGACGCTGGTACTTTCCATCTGACTGCCGTTTAATGAGAAAACATTCCCAGTTATGAGATCGTGCAACATAATATCTGTCACATGTACTTATGTCCAGAGTCTGCTTAACCTCATACACTCAAAAAACAGATATTTAGAAATTAAGAAGTAAAATAAACCAAAACATTCAAGTAGTTTCATCTTTAAAAGATAAAAAGCAAAATACAACCACTGAACAATTTTCATATTTCATAACTTAAAAAAGAAAATGTCATTTTGTTACATAATTATTGAGGGGTAAGAAACATCCAGAGGTAACAAAAATCCATGCACAATGATGCTTTTACAATCTCAACCGATAATACAGAATATCACAGCAGATCACTCATATTTATATCGATCTCATGAAGACTCAGCGTGGTCCTACAGGCAGCCGTTGTCATGCATGTCTGATAATTTCTGGTGACTGATGAGACGTGATACAGGACTATGTAATGTCAACACTCCACTTAACTCTGTACTGTTTAAATACTCTTTCTTGTCTTTGTATGGCCTTATTATAATCAGCAACTTGGCATCTGAAAGAAACCAACAAGCTGCCATCACACACATTCATTCCATCCGTAGTTCATCTGCTTGTCGTGAAACATTAATGTAATGTATTAGATAAATGCACAAATGTCATCCATTCATATTGCATTGAATATGGCTCAGATCTTTTATCACTTTTTTTCAAGATTACTTCACAATCACACCACTGTAACGGCACACAAACAAATCAAAAAGAACAGAATGTGTAAAGAAGTTATGCTTTTGAGAAAATGACAGGGTTTTGAGTTTAATCGTGGAATACGTTAATCTCTAAAATAATAAACTCTAAAATCATAAACAACTTCGGCAGCTTTCTTTAAAAGCAGGATGTGTCCAGAGGACCTGCTGGACAAAAGGGAATGATTTCTACAGCGTAACACCATTCTCAGTTTCCTGTGCTTCTTTGGCACACATGACGCGTGAAAGTCCACGGCCGATCATTTCTGGCTATTTAAACACCTTGTTTCTCTTAAAACGAACCTGTGATCCGTGCTGGCAGGCTTTATAAAACCAAAATCCATCTTTGAATAAATAGTTCAATAAATAGAGCAATAAATAAATGCTAGGACAAAGCCAACCAAAAAATTTAAAACATCCTAAACTCCACAGTGACATTAGTGGAAAACAACAGCTAGACATTTCCGATTAACTTGAGTCATTTCTTTCTTCAAGAGGAATGACCTGAGCCGTTCTCCACGCACATCTTTCTATCTGTCTCTCCTCCTCACGCTCTCTGTCTCTCTCTCTGTGAGCATGAGCGTGCTCTAATGCCAGGAAGAGCGCTAGCAGCCCCCATCTGTGGGTGCAAAAATACTCCTAACACCGGGTGCAGTAAAGCCCATTCAGACTGCCGTCTCGAGATCCTCGTGTGCGATGGGATGATCCGACGTCTGCCGCTCCAGAAGCGATGCCATTTCGGAGTTCCCAGCATCCAGGGCGTAATCCTTAGGAGTTTTTCCCTAAAAAAAATACACAATGGCAATTCATGTCTAATTGAAAGTTGTACTTTTTTTCGGTAACTGCTGGTCTTGAAAAATCTTGGATAAAACTAATTCTCACCAGGAGGTTTTTGTTAAGGGAAGCACCAGCGTCAAGCAGGCGTCTGCACACCTCGTAATGCTGCTGCGCAGCAGCTTTGTGTAGAGCAGTGTCGCCTCTAAATAACACAAATGAGGACAAATCAAATGCCACTTCGAACCACAGGTGGAAAAATAAATATGTCCACAGGATATACATACGTTTCCCTCTCGGTTAAATCCAACATCAGTTTTGAACCTGCAAGAAATGGGAATGTGAGTGATAAAGCGTTTGATGCACACAGTAAATGTGTTTTATATACAGTGAGAATTAAATCATTATTGCATTGGATAACACAATATCAAACAGGCTGTGGCTTTGGAAAACAAATTACACTAAGCCCTAACAATAACCACATTACACTGTGTTAGTTCAAATATTAACCCAAGTGACATCTATTTACATGTGGTATAGCTCATCATATTATAAACATGATCGCATGTTTGACAACCAAAACCGTGACGTTTGTGCTACCACTTCAAGTTCTTCCTTTATTTTTTGTCATTTATGTACTTTTCGTACTTTTATAGCCTTTTCGGTTTCAGTTCTCACTGACACAAGGATGATGCTTACTTGATCATGTGACAAACAATCCATGAACTTTGAATAGGCAAACACGTGTGCGTGAGCTCTGTGGTTCTCTTGACACTCACCGTGTTCTAGAATGAAACTCACAACATCAGTATGACCGTGCCCAGCTGCCAAGTGCAAAGCCGTGCAGCCCATCGAGTCCCGCGCTAACAAACTGACCCCACTGCCATAGAAGTTCGACACCTCATAGATCACAAGACAACAAGTGTGATTATTTACCAAGACGTGTTTCTGGTTGCGCAACTTAAACCAAATCACAACTTTGCACTCACTCCACCCTGGTGACTCACGCGACATTAAACATCAAACAGTTTCACTTTCATTTAATGAAGAACTAAATATAAAAGATGTATTAATTAATAAAAAAATAAGAAAAGTCTTACTGTTGTAAGGTCTCCTTTCATAGCAGCTGATAGTAGAGCTAGAACATAGACAACACTGAGTTTAAGTAATGGCCTGAATAAGTTAGCAAGTATCTGGGAATTATGACATGCATACATAGATAAGGGAATTTCTGGAAGAATGTTATTGTTGGGGATATCCCATGACTTTTAACATGAAAGTTTCCCTATCCTGTCACAGATATGTTTCAAATGTACCTTGTTCCTCTGGCGTCAGGGTAAAGCTGCAATAAGGAAATAGTGAACTATTTGTCAACTAAACCTGCTGCTTTACAGTAAAATACACAAACAGAAAGAAACCAAAAGAAAAAAACAAGATATTGACGACGTCTGGGTGGATTCTCACCTGGTGCTGCGTTCCACCACCACATCTGGCATTCCAGGTACCCGAACCTGGCTCACCGCTGGGGCCTCGTGGTCCAGGATGAAAACTTCATCCTGACAAATTTCAGTCACAAAGTGAAGATGCTCCTGTACGTACACATAAATAAATTAGTGTTACATATTGTACTAACATTATTTATTTTTATATATTACTACTGTGCTAAAATAAAAATATAGTAAATGTACTATAAATATACTGGTATACTAAGTACACAAATCCTACCTGAGCCTTGTCTATGCGATAAAAGCGATCTGCTGATGTAGCTGGGAAAACAATGTACAGTGAAATTATGAATATTTATTACATGCACAGTCTTGTTGACATACATTATGAAAAGTACACAAATGCGAATGACTGTGTTACACATTGCTAGCGTGTCTCAACATGCGTTTATGTGTTACCATAACATGTACAAATGCGTTAAACATTTTAACAAAGCACAATTCTATCCCAAAGTTTGTTTTCATGTACTTGTGTGTATGTATGAGTATGTTTTGAACCTCACAGTACAAATAAACAAAACAATAAACAAAACAGTACAGAACAGAAATACTGAGACAGCTCACAGTCAAGGAAACTCCAGTTCGGTGAAAGCCTGTGGGTTGAACTAGGCCGCGGCAACCCCGTGCTCTCATCCTGTGGAAAAACAAGTTTACTTAATACATGTAAAACGTAGGAATTTCTAGAAACAGTCAAGACATTTACCTGGTAATGCACTCTGTGGCCAGAAGAGGGCGCTTGATGCAAATCCTATCAGCACAAAAAACACATAAAAGCTATGAAAGTTTTATTTGAGATGGTTTTGAGAATCACACGGCATATCTAACAATCACACTTGAGTTCATGCGATCCCTATAAATAACAGATGTATGTGTCAGTGTAGCAGAAATAATTATTCTGTGTGATTTTTAATTGGTGGTTGTAAAATTGGCATGATATTATTTCAGTAAATTTGATCTGGTCGTGCTCACTTCCTGCAGTCTGTCAATGTAAAGTCGACAGGTTTCCAGGTCACAGTCTCCTCTCACCACCACAATGCCAACAGGAGTAGCTGAACAAACAAACACACACACACAAACACCTTATACTGAGTGGCCATACAGTGACTGTATATTGCTATCGTGATACTTGCAAACTGCACCAAACTGAATTGTGGGAAACTTAATTTCTTACAAATGTCACGAAGGCGTTCCTTGTCGAACTGCATGCTCTCGTACTCCTGCAGGCTTATGCGGTTCACGCGCAGTCGCAGACGTTCAGGGACTGCGTGTGGGCTGCGACAAGCAGACAGAAAAGAGAAGTGAAGCCAGATGAAGTTCTGTACCATTTCGGTTCATTTCTGGATAATTACATTATGACACTGACAGGAACCTGCATCATTTAAGTCCTTTATGCAATAGGTCACCAAACATGTTTTTTAAAACACACATGGGTTTCTTTAATGAAACACAAAGTTTTGAGAAATGTTCACATCACCCCCTCAAATGTTATAAGCACTGTAGAAAAAAATGTAGTGTGCGACATGCGTATAGACATGGTTCAATTGTGAATTTCAGTTTAATCCATACACAAAGTATTTTTATGGCATTAAAAGACCCTGATTTTGAGAAATGCTGCTTATGTTTTTTAGAAAATTATCCAGGTTAAGAATAACATAAGGGTGAGCGATGATGTAAGACATGTTGTTTTGGGTGCACCGTCCCTTAAAGAGCACCTATTTCATTGCTAAAAACGGCACTATTTTGTGTATTTCGTATAATACAGTGTGTTCGCATGGCTATGGTAAAAAAAACACATTTTCCACATACCATACATTTTTGTAGCTCCGGATTTCACTCTCTTCCTGAAACGCATGGATCTGAAAAGCACTGTGTCCCTGATTGGCCAGCTAATCTGTACGTTGTGATTGGCCTGAAAACCTCTGGCGTCAGTCGGAAATGTGACGCTCCTTACCATGTTTGACCCTCACAATGCAATGCTAATATGAGTTAACTAACAGGCTGTGAGTCCGAAGCGGGAGGAATGATAATGTCGGTCTTGTCTACATCACCAATTCCAGGAAGTAAACTGTTGCCTACAATCTGTGTGTTTGTTGTAGTTCAAGAAAAGCGATTTACGTTGGAGACAATAACTCGCGTCATCGTTTACTTTGGTATTTGTACCTTTTGCATATCGTTAACATGTACTAATACACACTTACACACCAAAGGAAATGTAAAAACGTGAATCGGACAATAGGTGCTCTTTAAAGAACCTTACTGAAAGATAAAACTGACCCGAATTATAAACCATGATGATGAGGACGTGAACTTGGAATGGAATGGAACAGATGAAGATTAATAAGTATTGTGGTCATTGGTCACCAAGTCAATTTTCACCTTAAAGACACAGTTTGCTGGGTGAAATACACACACGTACTGTACAGTCCACAACAGCATGGCCGAGGTGTAAGACACAGGCGTGTGTGCTGGAGGGATCGTGAGATATACTTTACTTACACAGAGAAGGAATCGGGGGGAGCAGAGAGACGGCGCAGGTCGGCTGCGCGCACTTTCTGAATGCTGCGTCAGCACAGCCACACGCCAACAAACGCAGCCAAGCCAGTCAGCACAAGAGAGAGAGAGAGAGAGAGAGAGAGAGGTGGAGAGGGAGGTGAAGATGAGACACAAAGATGAAGAGCAACTAGTGATTAAAGAGGAGAGAGACAGAGACAGAAACAAAAAGAAAAAGACAATGCAGAGCACCACAAAAAGAACTGAAGAGGTTCTAGAGGAAAAGATCCTGCACACATAGATTAGTGCTGTTACTAGAACATTTCCCAGAAACAGAGAAGCACGGATGAGACGCAGCATTTCAACACAACAGAAACGACAGCATTTAGTGATACACTGGTTAGTTACACAATCCCATCCAGCCATTACACCACCGTCCTAGTGTTTATGTGCGAAGAAGAATGATCTTTTATTCTTCCTTAAAAAGCTGTTTTTGTTTGAATTAACGTTAATATTTCTAAACCCTTTCTCCATGTGGCGAAAAGCTATTTTGTCATATAACATGAAATGACATCGTAGAGCGGACGTCATTTCAAACTCACTCATTCAGCAACGGCACAGACGTGCGCCTCTTGCTTTTCTGCACCATGTTGGCCTGATTTCTCAGAGATATGCGTAGGGTGGAGGGAGTGAGGCGGCACGGTTCGCCGTCCACCTGCACGGGCAGCGTCTTGAAGGTGGTGAGGATGACCTCTCTGCACTGATGAAGACGTTCACCGTGGCCGCCCACCTGCAGCGCCGCCTTGTCAAGACAGGATATAAAATGAGTTGCATTTAATACTTCCATAGTGTTCATTAAAGAGACACTCTTGAAAATACAAATGAAAATATGCTCATTTTCCAGCTCCTATAGAGTTAAACATTTGATTCTTACCGTTTTTAAATCCTTTCAGCTGATCTATGTGTCTGGTGCTACAATTTTTAGCATAGCCTAGCACAATCCATTGAATCTGATTAGACCATCATCATCAAAAATAACCAAAGAGGTTCGATAGTTTTTCTATTTAAAACTTGACACTTCTTTAGTTACATCGTGTACTAAGAGCGACAAAAAATGTAAAGTTGTGATTTTCTAGGCAGATATGGCTAGGAACTTTATTCTCATTCTGGAGTAATAATTAAGGACTTTGCTTCCGTAACATGGCTGCAGGAGGCACAATGATATTATGCAGTGCCCGAAAATAGTCCCCTGCTATTGAAAGACACTAAAGGGCCTATTTTCGGCATGTTACGGCAGCAAAGTCCTTTATTTTTGAGCGTGATGCTAATGGTCTAATCAGATTCAATGGATTATGCTAAGCTATGCTAAAAGTGGTAGCGCCAGACCCAGAGATCAGCTGAATGGATTCCAAAACGGTAAAAATCAAATGTTTATCTCTAGTGGAGCTGGAAAATGAGCATATTTCCAAAAAAAGTGGAATGTCCCTTTTAAAACACAAAGAGAGCTGAAGATCTCACCAGGGAAGCCATTGTGAAACCGATAACCTCGATACAGCCGTCATCATGCCTCTGGGGCTCAAAGTCTCTGTGGTCACCTGTGTTGCCCCATGGCATGGTACCAGCGCAGTACCTGCGGAGAGAAAACACACAGGATTTATATGACAAACCACATCTTGTAATTTGTCTACATAAATTGTCTTAGAGAAAATGTAAATGAATAAAGGGACAGCGAAAAAGTAACAAGAAAAACTAAATGTTAAAAAGATCCTTATGGCTACGACATCATTCAAAGGATGGTGCCATGTGTGTTCCCATAACCTACTGGCATATGTTAGATACCGGTATGTTATTTGAATGAATTTAACTTTTCTGGAAACCTAAATTCCCCCTCAAAAATGTCAGCTCCTAAGTGCACAGATACTATAGTATGTCAAAAGACCTGATGGAAAGTGCAAGACTGGTATTACACACCTTGGTATGTTTAAGAAGACGATGCACTGAAACTTCAGTTCCTGAATCTTGGGCGTGAGATCTGTACCATCACACTTTGAAAGGAGATAATGAAAGTGAATATAAAGACACTAGCAGACAGATACAGCTTTATAAAGTCTGCTCCTAATAGCAGAGCCCATCAAGCGAATCTCATGATGCTCACCACCACCCTGACGTGCTTGGACAGGTCTCTGGAGCTTCGCTGGAGAAAGTCAGAGAAAGCCGCCTGAGGGGACAATACTAGAGTCACACATACTCCCTCTCTCTCTCTCGGTAAAACACACATTCATTCTGTCAGGTATGAACTCGACTCACCCCTGCATAGAACATCTTGTTACGGAAGCGACTGTTGAATTTCTCGGGGTTTGCTTCTGTGAACAAACAGACAGACACATTTGCCCAGTGACTCAAATAAAATGCAGTAGATACACACAGATATCAGCCAACAGCTCCATTTACCAACAGCACCATTTACCAACTAACAACAAGTAAGTTTAAATTGAAAGGGGTCACACAATAGACAATAAGTATAATGTGACCGTTGTATTGATATATACTAACCTCTGGACTCATGAAACTCCAATGTGACGTGCGCATCAAAACCAAGGCTGAAGTAGTTATTAAACACGTTCAGAGGAAGCTGATAACAGAAACACACGAATACATTAATGATATTATAAACATAATATTTATACGAATATTTATGCCTTTATACCTTTTGTGAGCCATCCTCAGGCTGAACGGATGAGCGCTCAACCTGAAGATTCCAGCGATCTAACTGGACCACAGTGCCATCCTCCACCTGACACAAGACCTTAGATACAGGCTCATCGGTATAACCCTAAAACAGAAATAGATGTACTGGTCACAAATACATTTTAAAGGCCTATGAGATTTAATTTTTACTCATTTTTTTCTTAAAGCCGCTAAGCTATTTCATTCATTTCTCAGTGGCATTTCTGCACACCTGCCTTGTGTGCTGGTTAATTTGTGACCCTTTCATAACGCAGCTATGAGAAGGGCTATTCACTCATGACATAAACACAGTCCTTGATATGAATTGAGATGATTATACTATCAATTCAAATGTGAAACAAGACGGAGAGTATCATTACAGCCAGTGTGCTTCTAATAATAGACTTTAGACCGGCAGAAACACAGGGGGGAAAAAAGACACACGTTTAACTCAAGGCCAGCGCTTCTGAGATCCACAGTCAGAGAATAATGGAAAATCATGAGCATCCTTTATCAATGACAACCACTTAACCAGTCAACTTAAATTACAGACTCTCAGCCAATCAGAACAGGCCGATCATACCTAAATACGCTCTCATGATGTATAAAACAAAATTAAAATTCATACCCCTGGATTACAGTCTGAACATCCAACACAATCTCATGGCAAATTGTAGCTTTTTTATGAGGTGCCTAATTCGTATCAATTCATGTTGCTCTTCCTTATAATCACACGTATTTGTAAAATTTGCATCCTTTGAAGCCACCTCATAAAATAGCTACAGTAAAATAAATTCCTGTAAAATCAAATTAGAAAATCCAAATTCATGTTGAATAATTCTGATCTGATTCTTTAGAAATAATAATTATTTATGAAGATGTGGGTTTTATGTGGGTCTGAACTGTTATCTAACTCGAATTCATCATAATTGCACACTTTGTTTTCTCATGTATGTTGTTAATACAATAACTAACAAATTGAACTATTATAAAGTATAACAAACACCAGCACAATAGATCTGTTTAAAATAAATATTTAAATGTGTGTTACAGTAAATTGAAGCAACAGTGCTGATTTTGTTTGTATGGTGAAAACGTACACATGAAGGAACACAGATTATTTCATATATAAAAATAAATAGAGAAGTAACTCACCCCACCCCAGTTGAGCGTCCTGGCGAGGTCATTTCCTGTACCAAGAGGAAGCACAGCAACAGGAGGTTGTGGGTTCATCTGTAGTTCATCTATGGCAGACAGAATCCAGCCCACCTAGAGAAAAGCAATCCCAAAAACTCTGTCTCTGTGATCCATGAACCCTACATGCTTATAGATTCAAAAATATTTAACAGCGTGGCCATTTGTGATTCTTCCAGCATGCATTGTGTCTTACCGTTCCATCTCCTCCACAGGCAAGGATACGAAGATTTGGCACTTTTCTGTATAATTCTAATCTAATGGCAAGAGACACACATTAATGCTTGTTTGTTATTGGTGATGATAAATAGATGACTTTAAATTATTCTGCACTTCACTGCAGTACCAAAATATAATTAGCAAAGAAGTGACATTTTTCCAGGACATTTCAAAGTCATTTTTGCATAGACCTGTAAACAGCTTCTTATTTTTAATGGAATAAGTTCACACAGGAGAGTAACCACAGGTGTTTTCATCACATTAATTATGTACATAAAAATGTCCAAACACTCTTTTGTCTTCATTCATTTACCATTAAGTTTACCCTTTTAAACCTAAGAAATGCATTGTGAAAGTCTTTATTTAAAATAAATGCCACTTCCCTTAAAATATAATTTATGCAATGACATTTATACATTCTTAAAGGATTAGTCCACTTTCAGAAAAAACTGATCAAATATTTGATCATTTGAGAAGTTGTGGTTAAAAAATATAGAAGTTGTTTTAACTACAAGTTATCGTATTGCACTAGCCTTGTGATGCGCATGACGTATGCAAAACTACCGCTCCAGTGTTTGCAAGTGTGGAGAAAGAGGAACGTTCCAACATTATTGTATCTGGAATGATACTGATTAATGTCAGTTTATTGTTTAAGATGGTCCGCAAGTGTGTGTTTCACATATGTAACGCGTGACCTTTCGACATGATTACGTAATATGTAAGGTTGCGCTGGTGCCACACACAGCTAGTGCAAGACAAGAAGTTGTGGTTTAAAAATACCATATTATAATTTTTTGCCGAAAATGACAAACTTTTCGCTAGATAAGACCCTTGTGCCTTGGTTGGGATCATTTGGAGCCCTTTGAAGCTGCATTGAAACTATTGAGGTCCACTAAAGTCCACTATATGGAAACATTTTGACTGAAGAAAGAAAGTCATAAAAATCTTGGATGACATGGGGTGAGTAAATTATCAGGATTTTTGAATGAAAGTCGATTAATCCTTTAAGTGTGGTTTATGTGTACAAGTACATTCTGTGTGTGTGTGTGTGTGTGTGTGTTTCTGTTTTAATAGAGCGACTATAATCACAGCTCTGTCAGACAGCTCAGCAGAAAGCCTAACAACCCAGCTGTGTCTGCTCTCTCTCGCTCTCTCTCTCTCTCAGTCCATCAGGGCACCTGTGCTGTTCTCCATTAAGAGACCGACTCAGGCAGATACTGAAGTATCACAGAAAGCCGCACAGACTCTATTATGACCGTGAGATCATGATGTGAAATGGAAACTCACGCTTCTCTGGGTCCACCCTGAGACAGATCAAACACCTGCCGAGGGTTCAAAACCCACATGAACATCTGCAGCAGTTTTGTCCCCTGACAGACAGACAGAGACAAGATGAAAAAGACATCTAATTGTAAAATACTGGATTCTGATTTGTCAACAGCAGCTTTGTACATAATTGTGTCTAATAACTAAACCATATCATTGACCATAACAATATCATTTCTTACACAGCTGAAGGATCTATTGTCTCTTTTTCATAAGTCAGTTTTTTTCATAATAAAAGCATTTGAACTCAAATCAATTTGTCATGTCTATTTGTTTATTTATTAGTTACGTAGTCATATAATAAAGGAAAAGAGTCAAAAATAACCTGGTTTCCTCCACTTTTAGGGTTGACAAAAACCAGCACTGGTTTCATAAGAGGAGACGGCAATGGTTTCAACATGAATGGACGCCATTTCGATTCCTGCAGAAATGAATATATTATACTCACACGAACACACACATCTGCACATGAATACACACAAAGACAGCAGTGCAGTGAGCTATGGGAACAGATGATAGCCGAGCAGGAGTTAAGGGAAGACAAGCTCTCAAAAGAAAACACTGATTTAACTTTTCATTCAATGTATGTGAGGTCAATACTGATCTTCAGGTGAGGAAACAGAGCTACTCACATCAGTGCCCTTTCTGCTGGTTCTTCTTTTGAAGGACGTCCATTTTTTCCTTCGTGTGGAGTTTTTAAAGGAGCTCTGAGGGACAGAGGAGTCAAAATTTCGGTACGCAAACAAAACTGACTTAAGTTGTAGCTCTTCCATAACCGATGCCACCTAAAAGCTCTAAGCGTCGAATTAAAGTTCACCCAAAAATAATATCTTCATAATAACAACATCATTTTCCTTATGTTAATCCAAACCCATATGAGGAGATCATTTGAAGCTGTTAAAGGAACATGCCCACATTTTAGGAATTTACCTTTTTCACCGTATCCCCCAGAGTTAGACAAGTAACATACATTCCTTTCTCATCTCTGTGAGTGCTGCAATTCTGTCTGACACAACCCACGCTCCCAAATTCCCAAAATGTGCTTTCCTTTAATTATACTCTTTTAAAAAATACAACAAAATTATGTGGTGATGAGGGAATTTCAAAATCCCAAAAACTAAATTCCAGATGAGGTGTTATTACAGTACCTGAAAATCTCAACCTCTCCTGAATGGTTACGAAACAGCAAAGAACCAATGGCATTTGCCATCATTGCTATCAAACATGAGGCAACAAAAATTATCACGTACACCTTTTCTGTTATCTAGCTTTTCTTTGGTATTCAGTAATATATACTTAAAGGGACACTTCGCTTTTTTTGAAAATATGCTCATTTTCCGTCTCCCCTAGAGTTGATCTACGGTAATATCCGCAATGATATTATGCAGTGCCCGAAAATAGTCCCCTGCTATTGAAAGTTACCAAGGGGACTATTTTCAGGTGCTTCCTACAGCCATGATACAGCAGCAAAGTCCTCGATTATTACACCAGAATGAGAGTGAAGTCCTAGCCATATCTGCCTAGAAAATTGCAACTTTTAATTTTCTGTCGGGCTTAGTACACGATGTTACTACAAAAGCAAGGGCGTAGGTTTGATTCTGGCATTGGTGGGGACATAAATAAAATGGTCGCATTGCAAAAACTTGACATAAACAACAGACAACTCAGTATGCAATTTACTCAGTGACAATTTACTCGCCACCCCCGGTGCCATCCCAAATTTAATGTACTATAATAAACAATTCGTTATGTTCTAGAGCCTAATAAACAGTAACTTTTTAAGTCTTTGTCAAAAAAAGAAAATCACATTGTAACATATATCCAAATTTACTTTATAACATTGAAGAATATGCAATTAATATTTAATTCCTAGTTTAATTTTGCAAAAAAAATCCCAGTGTTGAAGTAGGTGTATGTATATCATGCTGTTTCCTGAACAACATTTATTAACGTTTCTGTAGTTCACATTAAATCTTCTTTTCATTAACAGACAGTTAATCAGTGTGAAAAAATAGTTTAAGTTTAAAATGCAACCTTACATTATGTCTACATCTGTGCAAGTAATGACCACAGTGCAGTAATGTAAAGTATTCAGCAATCATGACATGAATTCATGTTTTTACCATGTTGGGGTTATTTTCTTTCATGGATTAGGGACTTCCCTAAATAACCTTGCCACCCCATTTATAAAAGGTTAACACAAGTTTGCAACTCCTCAGGTTAACATGGGATTGTCGTGTATTGGTGAAAACACTGTCCTTGAATCATTATGTGACACAACTTTTTTTGTGCATGAAAGAGTTACAGTGGGTATAATAATACTTTCTTCCTCACTTACCTGTAGCCCGAATAATAATGCGCGTCTTGTTGAGTGAAGTTTGGCGCGTTGTACAAAGTGAAACCATCCTATCACACGTAGCGAGTAAATACAAGCCAATCAGAAAGTGATGTGAGTTAAGGGCGATTTATAGTCGTGCGTAGGTGCTACGCCGTAGCTACGGCCGTATCCGTAGCCTGTGCGTAGCTCTGCGTAGCCTGACGCGCACCTCACAAAATTCCTAACAGCGCGTCGGACCTACGCGGACCGCAAGCTCTGTGATTGGTCCACCAGAACCCCTCCCGTCAGGTAAAAAAAACTGCGTCATAGGTATTTCCGGTTGAGACGGTGAAAACAAAGATGAGCCAAGTTGAGGAGTGATTTAACTAAAACTGCAACATAAGTCGCTGTTTATTTACTTACATCATTGCTGGTCTTCTCAAATTATACACAACAAGTTGCTATTTCTTTTTCGTTTGTGGGTTAACTTGCTTAGCTTCTTCTTCTCTGACGACTTCTGCTGCTACTGTGGTTACACGCGTGATTACTGCCAACCAGCGGTTTCGCGTGTGTTTGCACGTCGACGCGGACGGCGACGCACAAGTATAAATGAAAACCGACGCGGAACCTACGCCGTCGCGGCTACGCCGTAGGACCTACGCACGACTATAAATCGCCCTTTAGAGAGGCGGGACTCAAGAAATGCCAATCCAATCATATTAGCAATGTGAGTTAGAGAGGCGGGACTAAAGAAATGTAAAGCCAATCATATTAGCGATGTGAGTTACGGAGGCGGGCATTGCAGAGAACGAAAGCTGTTAACCGTTTGTGTACCACATAGAGCGTTATTTTTACAGAACGGGATCGCAAAAGATTTCTAATCTCATTTAAATGATTCCTGAAAAAAATATAATAAGTAAAAAATAGAAAACACAAGAATAAGACGGGCATCAGTGGTTATATATAAATACAGATTAATTGTTTGGTCGAAATTATTGCTAGGGACAATTCAGTCTTCCCTGAATATTGGTAAGGACATGTCCCTAGCATCCCACCCTAAATCTACGCCCATGTACAAAAGAGTCAAGTTTTAAATGTGAAAAATATCAAAACTTTCGTTATTTTTTAGCGTGATGCTAATGGTCTAAATAGATTCAATGGATTGTGCTACGCTAAAAGTCCCGGAGATCAGCTGAATGGATTCCAAAACGGTAAAAATCAAATGTTTCACTATAGGGCAGCTGGAAAATGAGCATATTTTTTTAAAAAGTGTAGTGTCCCTTTAACGCTGGTTGCCAGGTTTGGACTGACATAAGGGTGAGTAAATGATTTTTAAATAAAGGTTTTTGCATTATAACATTATACAAGTGACTTCCCTTCTGGTAACTCCTGAATTGAATGTGACAGCAGCCACACTTCAAAAACCTGTCCCATCCATCCCTAAATGTGTCATCTAAATGAGTGTGGTTAAAATATATCTACTGTATGAATCATAGACTAAAATAATTTGATGGGTCAGTTTTTGATCAATTCGTTTATGGCTTTTAATGTAACATATAAACCATGATGTTTACACTGTAGGACATGATGCAAGACACTTTCATGTTTTATCTTTACATCATCTAATAGTATTATACAATATGTCACATATAAAAATGTATGTGGTTTACATTGAAAATGCATTTAGGCCAAAGAAGCAGGCGTGAAAAACACCAGTTGAAGGCATTAAATGCTTCAACTCAGTTCTTTAAAGGCACAGTTCACCCAAAAATCTAATTCTTAAGTAAGAAAGTCATACAATGACTTTAATATTTCTTTGCATTTTTTGGTGAACTGTTCCTTTAAGACAAATGACAACATTACACATCAACCACCACATCTAAATTAAGTTCAGTAGGGATCTCTGATGTGGCCATACCTGCGGTTTCCTGACTTTAATAATCCAGGATGGGGGGACGATGACTCCAGCATGAGCTCCCAGCGAGCACGGCTCCTCGATCTGATGGAGCATGAAGCATGTGACCTTGTTGTGGAACTTGATGAAGAGACAGACAAACAGGGAGAGGATGAATGTCTCAGTCCACATAAAACAAACAAGCTGGAAACATCAGTGGTCTCTATTCAGACACAACACTCACTGCCTGTTTGCACCAGGAGCAGCTAATGGCCACGATCTCCTTACTGTAGAAGAACTTCTGTGGAAAACTCTACAGAATAAGAAATAAAGAGCATTATAACATACTAAATTAAAAAACATACATCACTTTAATTCCTGCTGGACAATGACGAGGGTACCATACTTTGCCGCACTGTCGACACTTCCCCTCTTGTCGCCGCCGATGGACCCAGTGATGTCTCAGAACGTTCTGCTGTTGCAAACACACACAAATGCATCATAATGTCATCGTCGTTAAACATCAAAACAATCATGCATGATTTTAATCATGATATAAACTCACATCTCTGAAGCTTCGAGAGCCACCCTCTCTAAATGTGGGTTTGCATCGGAAATTGATCTGGTTTGGAGAAAGCAAGTTATTGTACAATGAAGCATGTCTGCAATAATGATGGTACACACATGTTTTGAGATAAATTACTGATCCTAACAAAAAAATAGAGTAAGAACATATACAAATACGGACTGGCGGCTTCATATAGTAATACAAAATACTGCTGTGCTGACATCTGATGCCAACTGCAACATGGTACTTTACTTTTTGTTAGGGCTATGAACTGAACTTATTTATTTATTTTTGTCAATTTGCACAGATAGATGAACCCAAACAACGCAACAGCAGATAGTCTTAAAGCCTGATCCTAAAAAACATAACTGGAATACAAAGATTACAGTCTCTCTATTGCATTATCCGTGTGACGCATGTTTGTGGAGACAAACATCCACAGATGCATTTCAATGTGTTTTAAATGCATATTTATGACTCTGCTCACCTTCTCAAGCTCCTCGATACAAGCTGTGTGGACCACGATCTTACACACTGCACACTTCCTGCGGGGTGCCGACTTCTTGAAGAAAACCAAACAGTAAGATGAGATTTTTTGGCTGTTTGGCCAATGTGAAAACGTGCCGCTATGATGCCAGATTGTGTGATATTCCAGGTCCCTCCTTTAATGTTCAATCTGAAGTATTAATCATGTTTGTGGTTGTATAATCTTTAAGGTCTAGGGTTTGTTTAAATCCCAATTTCCTAAGCACAAATATCCCGGTGCAAAAAAAAAAAAAAAAAAAACTAATCTGTAATCAGTCTAGCAATTTAATTGAAGCAAAATTGTGTTTTCAGTACGCTCTCATTTTTCTAACACAAGATTTTGCCAACATGTTTGAAAGGAGTTTATTAGAGTTGCCAACATCAGAGCGCTTCAACAAAAGCCTGAAACAGAGCGCATGACATCATCTTTTCACCTGCTGAACATTTTCAGACTAATAGCCACCTCTGCTTTTCAATGCACACCAGGCTCACATTATCTCATGAAAGCAAATGTCAGTGCTAAAATGCTCTAATGACTTCAGCCAGCCCTTCGCATACACCAACCGTCTGACTCTCTGAACGGCTTTGGCTCTACCTTTTTTCCTATTCGGTTTAAACCTTTTTTTTATCAACGTTATACTCACTGCAATCTTGACCACGCATGTCTCCTCGCCCAGGTAGCAGAGGTCTCCTGAGCAGTTTGTCTCCAGCCACAGGTGATCACCGTTCACTGCGTTTTCCTGCACACAGTCAAATGCTGCTTTTAACAGGCATCTAAAGTATTCCTAAAAGATGACTGTATTGAATTTTAGTAGACAATCCCGTTTCAAACCTGGGAAAAATACTAATGCCTTTTTTTTTCGAGGGACATCTTCAAATTGCTCTCCTATAAAATGCACTCTAGAATGACTCAACTAAAGTGTGGAGGATAACTGCATCCAACCACCTGTTTCTTGGGATCTTTAAAAGTTTCCCTCAATATTATATCCAGAAAAGCACATACGTAAAATAAAGAAATTTTAATACAAAAACAAAAAGATAACACAAACAACAGTGTTCTGTTTATTAATTAGTGCTGTATTGACACACACACAGCAGCTTCAGGCAGGCACATTAATGTTTGATGGCTGCGCTGGTCACATTGAGAACTAGCGGGAAAGGAAAGGCCAGCAAGACACACAGGAAGCGTCCCACTGGGCCCCGCCCCTCAACTCTCTCCATCTGTACGTACAGCACCTGGATTAACGAATCTCTCTTTCGTCCTGCCAAAGGTCTTTGCGGGACACAACTACAGCACACAGGGCCCTTCAGCCTAAATGTGCTGACATGGGCAATCGCGATCTTCTCACTGCTATAGCATTACGACATTTAAGGTGGATGTTATATGGATGCTTACTGGCCAAAGGTGATATTCTGGTATAACATTACAGTGGATTCACTCTATATATTTTATTAGTATATGTTCTCCCTGGGATTGAACCCATGAGCTTTGGATTGCTAACGCAATGCTCTACCAACTGTGTGATTTACGACATATACACAGATTCTTTATTGCAGATCTTAAAACCATGTTTCCCAATTGGGGGCAACACACCTCTAACATCCCTGCTGGAAAAAACGGCACACCAGCAAGATCAGCATATGTTGTGTTTTGGTGCTGGTTTGCTCGTGACCCCCAGCATAGACAGGCATAATTCCCATGGTGGTTTGGTGCTGGTTTAGCTGGTGGTCATCAGCATACAGCATCCCATGCTGGTCATATCAGCAAGACCAGTATATGTTGTGTTGTGGTGCTGGTATGCTGGTGACCACCAGCTAAACCAGCACCAAACCAGCATGGGAATTATGCTGTTTTTTTCAGCAGGGGTTTTCCAAGGGTGACTAAAACGAGTAATAAACTAAGCTAAAACAACAAAAAACATGATTTTTTCCTGTTTAACTATTTAAATTTTTTAATCTTTCTAGTTATGCCAACTAGCTATAGAATATTTTGGAGTGGTTTCCCTGACAGGGCTTAAACTTCACTGTAAAAAAAACTTTTCTGCCTAAAAACTCAGATTTACAAGTCATTTCAACTTACTATTATTTATCTTGACTAGAGATGAGTTGTTATAACTACAGCTGAGTAGTTATAACTTATAAAATTAAGTTGACTTTTCTCAACTATATTTTATAAGTTATGACAACTCACCTCTCTTGACATGACTTGTAAATCTGAGTTGATTTAACAAAAAATTTTAAGGCAGCTAAGTTTTTTTACAATGTAGTCCCAGACTAATATGCATGTTTGAGCTGTCTAAATTTAAAAACAACTTGCACTGACATATCTTAACATAAATCAGTGCCATTGTTTTGTCTCAAGTTGCACACCAGTAATGTTTTTGTAAGCTATGGTTGTAAAAACTGCTTTCATTTTTTTAAATATAACTAACGCCTGGATTAACCTAACCATGTCTGGGAAACTGACTCTTTATTGGGCAGAATTTAGAGTACAGGGCCTTTAAACATTGTGGACAAGAGAAAGACAACAAAAAGGGGCCTAGAAGTCAATAAGGTTGAGATTCACTGATTTAAAGAACAAACAAAAAAAACTAACTTTTGTTATACCATGGTTTGCAAAAAATACTGTTGTCTGATGCCATCACTGCATTATAATACTGCTACATGAGTCTTTTCTAATCTGATCAGAGAAGCAGATAAAGAAGATTTAATGAGATAAGACACAGGCAGATGAAGAACAGAGCACTTACGCTCCAATCCACCGTGGTGCGAAGCTCTTTGACTGGTCCATTGCTCAGAGCAGGGAAAGGGTTTTGGGCCGGACCCAAATGCTGCAGTCCTGACCTGGAAATGGCTTTCCTGCAAACCAGAATGACCACAAAGAGCGTAAGCTCATCAAACTCACCCAAAAGAAAATAATGAGAACTTAGCTGGGGTTAGAGGTGCGATGCTGGAGGTTTATACAGTCCCTATTCTGTGAGCGTGACCACATAAATGGAAAAATCATCATTGTGTAGCTAAACTGGAGACACACACACACACAACAGGAGTCGGGCATCTACTTTGTGCCAGTATCAAAATGATGTAAGCCAATCTGTTGACCAGTCTGCTTGGCCAGGAAGTTCCCATGATTCCCTGCATTCAGAGACAGCCTCAGGCATATATGGTGTATAATAGACAAACAGGACCGATGCAGTTTAGATTTAGTATTATTTCATCATTGTTCCGGTCTGTTGCTCTTTTACAGTACTGGCTGGTGTCCCACACCAATAAACTCATATCTACACCACTACAGCCCATAAATTGAGATCCACATTCAGTGCTTGGCTACACAACATTTGTTTTATAAGAACGCTTGCATTATAGTGCAGAATTATGACTTATTTTAAGTGCTATAATATGCAGAATCAGAATTTTTTTTATATTAAAACTACCTACAGATTCTACAGTTTATATAAGTTTAATGTACAATGTTAGTATCCACTGTTTCCTAGGACAGTGGTTCCCAAACTTTTTCAGCGTGCGGCCCCCCTTGTGTACGATGCATTCCTTTGCGGCCCCCCAAAGAAAATTTGTCACAAAAAACTGTTCTAAAACTCAACATTTTAATAAAAAAAACATTAAATTATACAAAAAAAGTAGTGCTTTTGGTTAGTAGCCTATTTTTTTTAGGTTTTAATTGCACAAAATTCATGATAAATTAATGTATTTTATAAAATGTCATAAAACTGGGGCCCCCCTGGCACCATCTTGCGGCCCCCCTGGGGGCCCCGGCCCCCAGTTTGAAAACCACTGTCCTAGGAAGGTTATAATAAATACCAATAAAATTATTTAATTACTAGGTGATATTAAAAAATAACAACACAAAAAATAACCAGCTTTAACAAAACCTCAAGATCATTGCCATAAATGAATGATTGTAATAATTATTGAATAATAAAGCCACATGTGCATTTCATATCTCCAACTGTGTTAACTGCATTCAAATGTCAAAAAGTTGTCGTTTTCTGAAAAGTAATACTGTAACATTTATACATATATTAAATGTTTTTAACCAAAGTGACTTTGTAAACATTTAAATCATTATGTGTTCCTCTACTGGGAATGTCCTTCTCAACCTTCAACCTTCAAGCATCCAGCTCCTTTCCTGAAAACTGTTCCCCAGATCATCCTCCAAAGAGCTCATTATTTAACATATTCAAAACACAGCGCCATATGGCCGTGTCTTTTGATGCGCGCAGGTTGAAAGTGACCCTGCGCCCGGTGTATAATTTTACACACACTCGCTTTGAAGCAGGGAGTGAGAGGACCAACGGACAAGCAAGCGGTGGGCCGTACACCTGACACCGCGCTGAAAGTTTCAAATCCTCGTCTAAAATTATCCCCTTCAGAGAGAACACAAGCGAGAGTCCAGTTACGAGATCTGTTGTAAAGCGAGCCGGGGCGGAGAGATCACGCACCTTGACCCTCCCAGCTAAAAATAGCTACGGTCCTGATGACATGTGCGCTGGAAAAATGCCATTGTGAAGAAGCACCTGAACGCCACACAAAACAAGAAGACACAAATACCACACATACAGAATAACATACATTCATGACTCCCAAAAGGTTTTTTTTCAAGGAAGTTGATTTTCCAAAAACAACAAATTCTTCAAATTCTCTTCTTCAAAACAAATGATTTAAGTATATATACATGAGTTACACACTTAAACGTTGTTCAAAATTTAAATACACAACTTTGTTTAGATAATGATGCATAGGAAAAGCACCATGTTCCAGATGTTAAACGTTCCAGATTCCAGTAAACGGATGAAATCAGCAATGACAGACAGACAGCGTGAGACCCTAATTTGTGTGTTCTCTCCCACTGCAGTCAGGTAAATGAGTAACACATTTCTGCTTAATATTATTCCATGACATTAAGCAAATCAATCAATAATGTCCACTGTTTAAAGATGCCTTACATTAGGGTGTATAATCAGTCTTGGGTAAACACAGCGAGCGTTTCACTAGAAAGCAATCAACTGAATGCGTGGCACACAATTTGAGATAAAGGATCCACCACGTGCCGACCAGAGCCGCTGAAAACAGACAGGAAGAGCAATCAGGCAGACGGCTATAATGAAATTAGTTTGACTAAAACCGGCTCTGACAGTGGTCTGGTTTCACAGAAAGATTTCACCTGTGTGACATTTATCATCGGCCGATATTAATTTGCCAGGAGTTTGTGAGTTCCTGTTTATCTTAAAAACATCCGTAAAGAAATGGACTGAGGCTTTACATGTGCAAACGCAGGGATGTGTGTTCAAATTAGCAGGCACTGACTTCCTCCCTCCCTCGACACCCTGCGGTAATATCATCCCTCCCGTGTTGTCATGCCAACGGTGCAACACACGCCACCGATGGTACTCTTAAGTCTTAAATCTTTCTGTCAGCATCGTAACGTCTGTCCCTGGTCTCGTTGTATCGGCCAATTAGGTTTTGTAGTCGCGTGTGGGCTGAAAACTCCCTCCATGCTTTAAGTCGGGTATCAACCCACGTACACACGGCTATTATATCACATCTCTTCACCGCCCACCATCGCTCTGTGTATCATTGAAGCTCTGATCCAAGTTTCTTAAGCTGTAGTTAAAGCAGTCAGTTTATAGTAACACTGAAGCTCTCACTAACCTGTAGCCCAAAAGCCTTTGGTACCAGGTCACTTTCCGCTTCTGACCTTTCCAGCACACTCGTTTCTCCTTTTCCAGTTTCGGCTGGGCCCTGATCATCCTTCCATTTCGTCTCCTAAGCCCTTTGGTCCTTACCACAGCCTGGCCTCCAACTCTTCCAGCCTCATCCGACCCTACAGATGATGCCAGGGAGGTACACAGTTCGTCTACCCCAGAGCACTGTAGGCTGGCATCACTGTTACACATGGCTACTTGCTATAGACCGAGCACACCTACTGTAACACACCCAATCACACAAGCTCCTGCCGCCCGTGTGGAGCCGAGATGATCAGGTGGACGGATAGCTGAGACCTGATGGAGGATACCTGAGAACCCGATAGCATGTGTGAGTGTCAGATCCTGTTCTGTCACCAGAGACAATCATCACCGCCATCGTTACCCCCACAGAACCGAACCACAAGGTCAGTCCATCCACGTCTAGCGCCTCGAGCTATTTTAAGGTCCATCATGCAACCCTAGATGACCTTTTGAAAGACAATCTATGGCCAACCTATAACAATGGGACACTTTATCCAGGCATCTGTCAGTCTTTGACTAGCAGTGAGTCTTTGACTAGCAGTGAGTATTTGACTAGCGATCTGTTTCACACACAGACTGTAGAGTCACAAGACAGTGACTCGAAAGGATATGATGTCATTCAGCAGACTCATTGTAATGATGCAAAGCTTTAAATAGTTTGATTATGTAAGAGTTAATATTTATGAATCAATGATGATTTGTTTGGATCCTTCTATGGTGGACACTATAGGATCAGAGCTTGTGTTACTGATAAACAAATGTCTGAAAAATGGCTAGTTTTAAATCACAGCACACTGCTGAGTAAAAGTCCTTAATGACTTTCTCTCAATGGCTACAGACTCAGGGAACTCGGTTATTTTAGTTATGCTTGATTTGTTCTCTGCTTTTGATACTGTTGATCACACAATCCTCATATCTTATTTAGAATCTAGTAGGGGTCTAGGGTCTAGGATGTGAGGTTTTAAGTTGGTTCAAATTAAAAGTTTAAGTTGCCTTCCTTAATAAAATAAAGAAATGCACTTCCTCCCGAGGTCACTTAACTTGTGATTTCCTCAGGGCTCGATTCTAGCACCTACTCTTTTTTCCATACATTTGCTTTACTTGGGATAAATTTTCAGGTAACACTATGTTTATGTTCATGTTTATGCAGAAATATGCAAATGTATTTACCGACGGCTAAGAAAAACCCTTCTGCTTCCCAGTGGTCCACAATCCTGGTCCTGCAGCCCCACTGCTCTGCACATTTTATGTCTCCCACATTTAACACAACTGATTCAAATCATCAGCTCATTAGCAGAGATCATTGAATTGAAGTAAGGCTGTGTCCGAAAGCTCTAAAATGCTGCCTCCAGGAAGGCATCAAGGCACCTCTGAATCCAGTGTTTGCTTTACTTACTGATTTCAGAGATACCTTCATCGTCTTGTCCCACAATTCTAAGTCGCGCTGGGGCATGGTTTGGTTTGGATAGTGTGAGTGCGCTCTAAGAGAGACATACAAAATGTGCAGAGCAGTGGGCCCCCAGGACCAGGATTGAGAACCACTGACCTACACGCTTGCCTCAGTGATGTCAATAATTTCCTTTTCCTAAACGCCGATAAAACGGAAGTCATAGTGTTTAACCCTACAAACTCTAGGTCATTCTATCAACAACCTCCTGTCCTTCAATTCATTTAATTCTACTTATGTGAAAAATCTGGGGGTGGTATTTGACAATGGCCCAATTTGCGATAAACAAATTAGTACAGTTGTTGGTTGCAGCTTCTTTTATTGACGCTCTCTTTCCGAAAATAAACCATTCCTCTCAGAGTCTTCCCTAGAGTCTGCTATTCATCCCTCCGAAAATCACTTCATTGGCTGCCCGTTGAGTTCAGAATCGAGTTATCTTAATTTGACAGTTTATTTTACCTATTGTGTATTGCTTATTTATAGTGTACTAATCTTGACCTTGTACAGCACTTTGGTCGGCCTCTACTGTTTTTAAATGTCCTATAGAAATAACTTGAAATTGAAGATACGAGGGAATTTCTTCTGTGGATATTTTGTCACCAGATGATGTCAGAGGTGGAATGTAAACTGTTCTGTGTGTGATTTCATCACTCTCTCTATTCCTCCTCTCTTGAATGTCTCCTCGTAGAGCTCTAACTGGGTCAGTGTGTTCGCTGAGATACGACTCGGGCGCAAAAGGACAGCTTCTCTGAGCCTCAACATCACCAACTTCCTCAAGGCTACGAGTGTGATCCGTCTTCCTCTAGGCACTCCCGACAAAGCAGGATGTCCTTGACTCCTTAGACCCTCTTCCCGTTCCTTCCTCTTTCTCTCTGTAGATTAAGATCAGAGACTCAGCACAGGCAAGAACGAAAGCGAGAACGAGATTCGTGGTGAAGGTGACAAGTGTTACAACGTAAACGCAAAAGCAGAGCTCCCGCGAGACCGCAGAATAAGAGGTATCTCGTGCAGATCTGTGATTTGAACTAATTCAATCTTCTTGCTTTTATCTCAAGCCAACAGCCTCCCGATAACAGCGTACAGTACAGAATGCCACACGAGCGCATCAAGTGGCAATACAGAATGTTCCGGATAAGACTGTCACATTAACATCACTTAATTTTCTAGGACACATCATATTTTACCAGTAAGTAAATGCCTCACAACGCTTTCATACATATCTGTCAGAACACGACATACATTCGAGATTTTCAAGCACTTTTGTGCTATGACTAATCAATGCATTAGAAATTAAATCAGTACATAAAAATTGTGACATCGGTCAGTTAATGTCTAAAACATTAAAAAATGATTAGGAAATTATAGAGAATGCATTGAATGAAAAGTGTGCTTTCAGAATCTAGGCCACTGAAAAAGACCCGTTTGAGAAATGAATCAACCAATGGCCTCGTGTTCCTCAAACGGTCACAGAAACAGTGTACTGACATTAGCATTGCAGATGCTGCAAATTAAAGCGTAACTAAACCCCTGGTCAAGCCTGACTCCACCCACTGGCAGTATTTGAAAAATGCAAGAAAAGTGGGCAGATCCCAAGGAGATAGAGGGGACGAACTAAGTGTGTGGTGAGATCGTAACAAGGGCGTGGTGATCTTGAACGTGCTTACGTCACGAGTCATTTTTCGGACCCACCATCCAATAGGAAAATTCAACTGTAGTAGCCACCGTTCAACCTGAAGAGGGCAGCACTCAGACGTTTTTACACCATATATTGTAGTATTGAAACACTATCCAAATGTCAAAAAACTTACTAAAATCAATGAACAGCACTAATAAAGCCCCATTCTTACAGATCATTAACTAAAAAAAGTTGGTTTAGGGTTTAGTTACTCTTTAAACAAACGTTTTTAGACCCTGCATGCTTCGTTTTAGCACCCTGTGACTGTTTACTCATCCCAAGGCGAGGATTCAGTTTATAAACTATTGCATTTCTGTTATAATGTCTCCTGAATTGTGTGGTCACTCAATGTGAGTTTGTGTGTTGGCCAGAGTTTCTAAGTGTGTGTATGTGTGTTTGTGTGTGTGTGTGTTGTGACTGTGTTTTAATGTGTGTGCCGGATGGAGACACATTTCTCTCTCATTTGCCCTGAGCTCTGTCACTGCAACATAACACACACACACAAACTGACAATGACAGGAAAACTACGCACACACATGCAAAATCAGCACATACATTACACATGTGACCGGATCGAGGTAGGTGGATGTATCTGTAGGTAGATCCAATCATATATGTTGGGGTATAGGTGGTACAAATTTTATTTTGGTTGTATAAATTATATTTTCTTTCTCCCAGGTCCCATTCATTTTTAACAAAGCAGCTTGTCCTTCAGTTTTACTGGATAAGACTGTAATCTGCTCCTGAAGGCACAGATAACAGCCCAGAAAATCTGATTCATTGGCAGATAAAACGTTAATTACATATCCAGTAATTGTCATTATCTCAGCTTAGTGCCTGAAAACGGCTTAGTAAGGTGACTATGGAAAAATGCAAACTCAAGATTAACTGTATGTGTGTAGCTGTTTTGAGCTCCAAGCAAATGTGTACATGTGCCATTATGTTTAAACTGTGTACATTGCTTTAATGTTTGGTGGTGCATATGGTACATGAACGTGTGTATAAAATAACAGTAAATAGCATTTGATTTGAAGTTATTGTACTATGTATGTAATTCACATAAAGTGTGTGCCTCATACCGACACAGTACGTGTACGTAAAAAGGGCTCAACAGAACTCCTATCCTGCTGGTACATTGGTCAGACAGGAAGCCCAGGCTTTTCCCCATGATGTCCCCAAACAACATCTCTCAGATATTTATATCCATCTGCCTCACGCTGTGACACTTTTCCATCCACATTTCATTCTTCACTCATCCCACTTACACAGCGTTCTGACGCTCTGTCTCTTTCGAATTGTCTCTTGCCCTCCGCTGTGTGTTTGTGTGTTTTCCTCACAGTGATGTGACGGTCTGTTCTTCAACCCTCCTTCTGTCACACCGGAAAAATGGTGGAAAAGCAGCCACAGACAGAGCTGATCGTTTCTTTAATAAGAACAGATAGTATTTAACTATAAAACTAAACCAATACAAAACTAAAAATAGCCTAGGAGAGTCTTTTGTTGTTCTAAGCCCTTATCAATGTTTACACTGTTATATTATGTATATTAGTTTATTTCTCTTTATTCTTCCTAACATCTCAGGGCTACACTTGCTCATCTTTATCTCTGTCCCTTTTTTCCCCAAGCCGCCTCTCTTTCTCTCTCCTGCTTTTTGCCTCTCAGAGGTCAAACTACAGAGTTTTTTATGTCAGAGCAACTGCTGTTGGACACAAGCACCTCGTCCTTCACTACATTCGCTCTCTCTATCTCTCTTTCACTCTCTCCATTCTTGTGTCCTACCTTTACCTCTCTCATCTCTTTCAGTGGGCACAGAGGCTTTGCCGGGTGCCTTTGTGTCCAAGTGCTTTTGGGTAATTGTTCTCTTCTTTGCTCTGTACCTGACTCCTCACCAGCTACAGTTACTTAAATTCAGATATAAAAGTAAACCATATCTATAGAAAATACAAGTGGTGCTTTCCCATGCAAAGCTCGCTGCTGCAGTGCAAGCTATAGGGCCTTGTGGGTGGTTGCCGAAGCGTTGCAAAAATTTTCCCAAAATGTTTTTCTCACATTGCAATGCCGTTGCTGGATGCTTTCTTACTGCTCAAGTCAAAAGAGCACAAGTCTCTATAACACTATAGGGCCTGGTTAGCTCCATCAGTGCAAGCCTGTGGGTTTTATTGGCTTTTTTCTATATAAAGCACATGGCTCCTAACTCATGTTGGTAAAACAAATAGTGCCAGATGGGATACACGTTAACATTTAATGCTCGCCATTAAAGGTTTGTTCAAATCTTGAAACTTAAATGTGAACAAAAGTGATGGTGATGCTTGAATTGGCGAACGCCACCAATAACTTCTGCTGATAAATGGATTCATTATCTTTGGAAGCATCGGGCCTTACATCAAGCGAAATCTATGTGGGTAAACAGTACTGATGGCAGCTTTTTTATTAACACCGTAAATAACAGTGATTCAGAGATATAAGGCCAATAAAACCCTCATTGTAAATGCTGCATTATGGGCACAGTTCGCATGTAAAATTTGTTGTTTCAATTGCACTTGTGGCAGACAGAAACAGCTGTGCGACACATTTTCCTGTGTTTTATGGGAGAGGTCCGGACCCCCTATAGTTTCTGTGTACTTCCCTTGACTGTCTGCGACCTAACACACACACACACGCACCCGGTCTGCTTTTTGGTGAACAACAATCGCAGGAAAGCGGCAGTCAGGTCAGTCGCTTAGAGTTTAGCGACAACAACATATACGCAGAATAAATAAGCAATGGTAACCAAACTTATAAACTGATTCAGTCTTTTGACAATTTCCAACATTTATTTCCATTTTATGCAGCTTAAAGGGGACTTACACGAGACATTTTTAAGATGTAAAATAAATCTTTGGTGTCCCCAGAATACACATGTGATGTTTTAGCTCAAAATATCATATAGATAATTTATTATAGCAAGTTAAAATTGCCATTTTGTAGGTGTGAGCAAAAATGTTCAGTTTTTGGGTGTGTCCTTTAAAATGCAAATGAGCTGATCTCTGCACTAAATAGCATTGTCGTGGTTGGATAGTGCAGATTAAGAGGTGGTATTCTTCCTTTCTGACATCACAAGGGGAGCCAAATTTCAATGACTTATTTTTTCACATTCTTGCAGAGAATGGTTTACCAATTACATTTTCTAGGTTGATAGAAGAACAAGGAAAAAGTCAGATTGTCATGATATGTCCACTTTAATGTTTTAAAAGTGCACACATTTCGCTTCTTCAGCTGTGTACAACATGTACTTTATGTTGTGTATGCAGAGCTCTCCCACATCTGAGATACAGCTAACAATGACACCGCCCCGTCTTGTGTGAGTTCAGTATCACCACTGGTTGTCAGTGAGTGGGAGAGTGTGGGATCGGACTGTATAATTACATATAACTGTGATGATGCTTTTGTGTGTGTAAGAGATTAGGAGTATCATTGGCAGTGTATGTGCGAGGGTTGGAGCCCACTCTTGCCTGTACATAAACCACATCTCTCTCTCCTCTCTCTCTCTCTCTCTCTCTGTTCTTCTCCTCTGGCTGCTGACACCTCCATAATTAACCTCGGCTTTGGCCCAGGGTGCGGGGGAGTCGTCGGAAGCACGCATCTCTCCCTCATCTGACCCATCCATCTGCTGAAAATAGCCATCAGGACCAGAGCTCAGGGCTGAGATGAAGCTCCTGTGCCTGACCGCACACCTACTGTACGTAAACCCTGTTTGGAGGCCCTAATGTCTCAAAACAAAAGCTGTCTTGAGAGCTGAAGATCCTTCATACCAGCTACTCCAAAAAGCATTTTTGTACCTGCCACTCTAAAAGTCCATTGGTCAAAAGATGCCTACATTAAAGGAAAACACCACCGTGTTCTTACATCAACTATCTTTATTCAATGTCGTGCACTTAATCTTTGTACAGCGCGTCGTGACTGTGTTAGCTTTTAGTGTTGCCTTATTCATTCCTTAGAATCCAAACCGGGATGAATTTAAACGCCACCAAAAAATTCCATGTTTTCCCTATTTAAAGACTGTTACATGAGTAGTTACAAAAGTAAGTATGGTGGCACTAAATAAAAAGTGGTGATTTTTAAGTTGATATGTATGGTGGAAGAGCACTTACTTACGCCAAGGTCGAAGTGCTGCAAACTAAGTGCTCTTCCTCCATACAATATAGTTCTCATTTTTACCCGCTTAAAAATCGGCACGTTTTATTTTGTGCCAACATACTTTCTTGTGTAAAGCCCGATTTATAGTCGTGCGTAGGTTCTACGCCCTAGCTACGGCGTAAGCTAGCCGTAGCCTGTGTGTAGCTCTGCATAGCCTGACGCGCACCTCGCAAAAATTTTAACAGCACGTCAGATCTACGTGGACCGCAAGCACTGTGATTGGTCCACCAGAACCCCTCCTGTCAGGTAAAAAAACTGCGTCATAGGTATTTCCGTTTGTGTCTGTGAAAATAAAGATGAGCCAAGTTGAGGAGTGATTTAACTCAAACTGCATCAAAAGTCGCTGTTTATTTACTTCCATCATTGCTGGTCTTCTCAAATTATACACAACAAGTTTTTGTTGTGCTGTTTGTGGGTTAACTTGCCAAGCTTCTTCTTCTCCTCTGACGGTCGCGCTGCTACTGTGGTTACATGCATGGATACTGCCTACCAGCGGTCGTGCGTGTGTTTGCACGTCGATGCGGACGACGACGCAAAAGTATAAATGTAAACCGACGAGGAACCTACGCCGTCGCTGCTACGCTGCAGGACCTACGCACAACTATAACGAGCCCTTACCTACTCATGCAACGGTCTATAAATAGGGAAAACATGGAAGTGTTTGGTGGCTTCTAAATTCATCCATTTGGATCCTAAGGAATGAATGGGGCTAGGCTAAATGCTAACACAGTCATGACGTGCTGTACAAAGATTAAGTACACGCATTGAAAAAAGATAGGTATGTAATATTTTGTCTAAGTTGAGGTAATAACATAGTAAAATATTGAAAAGCGGTGGTGTTTTCCTTTAATGCCCACAATATTCTTTAAAATGTGTAAAATTTTTAGATGCCCTACTAAATATCTCAACAAATTATCTTTTTTTTATATTACATATATCATTTTATGCATGTATTGTATCAGCCTGGGAACTTAAGGTAACTTGGGTAAATACAATTTTGTCTATTAGACAGATAAAAAACTGTGGACCCTTACTTAAGAAAAGAGCCAATCAAATTATACGTCTTCGTTTTGAGAAAGCTCCACCCACTTTAGTGCCCAACATGAGTTGTGGGCTGTCTGTGAGTTTGCCGCCCATGTAATGTAAACCACAGAATTTCAATTGAAAATAAATTGTTAAAATGCTCGTGACATTTTATCTAGTGTGTTTTCTTACGCATTGTGTGGCACTCAAATATGCCAACCCTGTGTGGCCCAAAAAGCTCACCTCTAAGATACAGTAGTGACAGATGGCTTTTATGATAATGAACAGGTAAATGTTTGTGTTGTCTGTTGAAACCAGTCCTCTGAATAGAACAGTAATGTGTGTCAGGACCCTGATCTCAGGATCCTCCATTAGCGTAATAAAAGCAAGGCCAGATCTCTTCTGTTCTGCCCCTTACGAGGAAGGCTACAGGGACGCGAGGGGCTTTTCCACCTGAGGTCCTGGCTGTCTAATTGAATTAATCATTTCTTAAATGAGTCCCGGGCTGCTTTAACCCTGTGCTATCAATGCAGAGAAGGCTGAACTCCCAGACCACAGCTGGAGAAAGAAACAAGCTATTATTAGCGAGCAGAACGCATTACAGTGAGCGAGAGACCTAGAGACAAAGAAAAAACTGAGAGAAGGAATTGTGGTGAAAACCTAATCCCTAATGGGGAAGGAGACAGCAAATGAACCGCATGTGTGGCCGGAAAATTTCCATCCGTATTCCCAGACGTGTCCGTACTGAGAAAGAGTGTAAACAAAAGCTTGCTTCAATTTTTCACGACTGACTTCAGGTGCTCTTTATTCATCGCTGTATTTATACAACAATGCATTAAGAGAAAGAACAGGGACAGAACTGAGGAATAAAATCACTCATGCTGGGATTTTAAACACCCTTAATTCCAACATAACTAAACCAGGTTAGCATGTACCCGCTGGACACTTTCATGCACCTGAGCTTACAGTAACCATAGCAAAACAAAGAGGATGAATGGCATTCATTTGGATAAAAACAATTCGACTGTATCACATCAGGATTAATCACTGATATTACTCCTTCATCAATCATTTAAATGACACAGCACACTAAGTCCTCATAAAAAGATACCGAGTAATCCCAGTATGTGTGTGGGTTTGGCTGTACATATGAGGGCCAATTTTTTAGAAATGTTTGGAGATTATAAACAAATCAAGTTTAGGTGGTTGTCCCAGGTAAAAAGGTAACAAAATGTTAAATGTTAGACAACAGCTTGCCTTTTGTTTTTGTAACACACAATGCTATTAATAATTGATGCTATAAACTGTTTATATGGCAGAGCCTAATGGCAACACATAACCACACGTTTCGTTTTCTTGTCTGACACTCCACCAAAACACATTTGTGTCAGTGTATGGTGATGACTGTATCCTGCTTGATAAAACATTCAGCTGAATGTGTCAGAGAGATTTAGACTGTGAGGAGTGCACACGTGATGTGACATTGTTAACTCCCCACTGCATGAGGAGATGGAGACGCTCGCACCTCCAATGGGGTGGCTTTCTGCAGGTGCTCCTCTGCCAAAGCTACAGGTGCAGGACAGAGCGTCTGGAAATTAAAATAAGCAAATAAGTGGTAGAGACAGCGAGACCCCATTTTCACAGAATTTCTGGATCTGAGAGTGGTCCCCTTAACTGAGCAATGCTGCAGATAAAGAAAGAAAGAGAGAGAGTGCAACAGTTTGCATCTTCTCCAGGTTGGGCCTTGTACAAGACAAAATCCTAGGAGTAGATTTCTGCTTTGAGCCCTGAAGAGACGCAGCTTAGCAGCAAAGTCATCAGCAATTCACCATACAGAACAGCAGCACTAAAGCCTCTTATGCTCATACACCTAATAAGGAAAAGATTCAAAAGTCCAATCCTTTAATGTGTCTCCTCATACTGCAATAAGAGCCCCCACCGCAGTGGAAATGGCAAAAAGGCCGGCTTTATCAGCGATAAGCCGCCCGCTCTCCACACAGCTATCTTTAACAGAGATTATGACCATTTATGTAAAGTCCTCATTCTGTCTGCTGTCAGGAACAAATGTGCGTTCCTGCATTCGTGTTCGACGTGCAGGAAATGAGACGTGCTTGTACATCAGCACACACGCCTCACCTACCCTGTTTAACCCATAAACTGGAGTCCATCCAAACTGCAACTTACAAATGGACAAAGCAGGTCCAAAAACGGCACAAGCATGACACCTTTGTAAGGAATTTATCAACGCCAACCGACAATTTCACCAACACAACAAAATGTACAGTAGGTGGGCATTTCACACTCTGAAACAGAAACAAATGTTAAATAAATAACACAACTGACACAAAATGGCTCTCCTCATTCAGTTAACTGCCAGACTATACTGGAAAAGGCACGGAGTCTGCCTTAAAAAAAATAAATAAAAATGACACAGCCGACTTCTGCCAAATGCATGCAACTGGAACAACTTGACAGATGACTAATTTGCACCAGGGTCCTTATTAAAGTTCCACTGATAAAACGCAACAGTTGCTGGTAATCAAATATTAAACAGCTTAACTCATTCTCATCTATTTTGTAACAGTGCTACACACAATGCATCACTTCCCGGGACTGTTTTCTTTCGTGATGTCATCATCAAATATTCTGGGATGCTAATGGCATCCTATTCGTGTTTTTAGTAGGAAATTTTCTTTATCATGTGAGTCAGTAGTAGCAGCCTATAATAAAAGTATGTGTTTAACTATTCAGTAGCTCGGCAAAGTGAAAATGTGTCAAGCATGTATAAATTTACAATCAGGGCTGTGATTTAAAAATGCATGAGTTCTTTTTTATGGGGCATTGTCAGTTGTGCTCCTGGTGCTTTAACTCCTCGGGCATTTTTTATTTACGCAAGTCTAAGAGGAGACACAAAAGCCTCTTTCTACTCGCAATGTGATTTTCTACAGTACATAACATTATATGATATAAATGCTGAGTTTGAGACTCGTAGAGTCAAAAGAACACTGTTTGTGTCTTTGGAAACTTCAAAGGTTCCATTTTTAGCCCTTTTGCTTAAAAAAGAAGAACGGCAGGCTTTAATCTAAGACACATCACATTTAATGCTATGTTAGCCTCTACGGTTATGTTTCATGGGATTCATTGATGTCATATCTGAGTTGGAGATGTTTTAAGATCTCTCTTATGAAAGAGAGATATAGCTTTGATCATTTCTTTAGAGACTGACCCTAATTCTGACACTTTGGGTGAACTGAGGATTGATCTGCTTAGAGGAGGATCTCAGCAATGCTGGGTGAAGGAGCATGTGGGGTGGTAGTAGTGACCCTCCTCCACTAACAGGTGTACGACGGAGGATGGGAAGGTTTAATCAGGGGTCCCTAAGAACAACCCAACACACAACTCAAAAATCTATCATGACTGCTTTGTTCTGTGCTCTGTTCTTCAACAGAGACCTGGGCTTTACATGTTTCATTTTAACTGCTGGGAGACATAAAGTAAGCTTTTCTGATTCTAGTAAGCCCACCATCTATGCATCCCTGAAGCACATTTTTTGGTCAAATAAAAAATCAGTCCAAGATGAGAGAAATGTTGATTCTCTTCTGAAATGTTGACATATATTTGTTATAAAAGACAAACAAAAAATGTTAAACGTATATAAACATTTACTACACATTTTAACCAGTATCACAAGCAAGGTCTCTACAAAGCCTAGGACAGTTTCATGCAAAGCAAACGTATAAATGTCATTAAAGAACTTGACAAATATTGTATTTCATATATATAATTTTTATACAAAATGATTACACAGTGCTGACGTGACCTTTATCTTTACTCTGGCATGAGAGAAGAGGCTTTACTAATGCAGCTACAGTCAAATACATCACTACATAACTATGCATCACCCCCTGTTTCTTTCATATTCATGTCTGTACTGGCCAAATGTCAATCATACAATCTGGGGAAAGCAGCCTGTCTGACTGCCCAGAGGTTTTGTGTACAAAAAGCATATAAACCACAAATCAATATCAGGCCAAACGACAACACACATCACAAACACAAAGTGAATGCAACTGCATAATGCAATTCATGAGCGCCTAATGTTTAATGCACTGGCTGCTCTTATACTGAAAATCTCCATGATAGACTGGATATAGCATTTGACAAATACAAATTTGGCCTCTGTTGTTTTAACAGGAAAAACACAACACAATCAAACATCAATACATCGCTGACATGTATTGTAAATTTACTCGGCACTGCTGAACACATATGTGAATTAGCTCGTTCACTTACCGGTACGAGATCTGTTTTCTGAACGCCAGACCTTTCAGCTTCTCCTCCAGCGAGTCCTCCATGTCGGCGAAGCTGTTCAGACTCTCGCTGCCGCTCATCGCCGCGATTCTCCCGCAGCCAAGCGTCTGATCGTCCGCCGGTTCCCCGCCGGCTGCTCCTGTGCCGCTGCGCTCCGTCAGAGACACGCGTGTGTCGTTCAGGGGGTCCATCATGCTCCGGTCGGCAGTGAGTGGACCCCCCCCCCTCTCTCGTCCGATTCTTAAATGTTCTGCCCAATATCTCCTGCAATGCACCTCATAACAAATATCTATCTATCTATCTATCTATCTATCTATCTATCTATCTATCTATCTATCTATCTATCTATCTATCTATCTATCTATCTATCTATCTATCTATCTATCTATCTATCTATCTATCTATCGGTTTCGCGGAGGGCTTCCACGCACGATCACACACACGCAGTCGGTCCACGGGCCGTGGGTCTTCGCGACTCTATCCAGTAGAACACGCGACTGCGACTACAACAACAACTGCATCTATCCACGAGAGCATTGTGGGATATGCCTCCTCATCCTTGGAGCGCAAAAGCATCAGGCTATAAAAGTAGGGCAGAGGGTCTCCGACTGGATACTAGCACACGCACGCACGCGCACTGACACACGTCTATACAAATTAAAATTATTAAATATTAATTGAGATTTTCATGTACGTTATCCTATTATAACAATGTTTTAATTATTATTTCAGTAATATATAACAATATGACAAAATTTTATGCCATTAATATTGGCCACTCCCCTAAGCATATGGCAACCACAAAAAATCCAAGTAAAAGTTTGGATATTGTGTTTTGGTGCATATAGGAAACAAAATGTTTTCATTTTTCTTCTCTTATCATTATAATAACCATATACTTTGTGTTTTCAGGACGTATGTTAAAATAGTTTCACTGCAATGGACAGAACTGCTAAGGGAAGGCTAGAGACCTCTTTGCGCTGACCATGCTTCACCCGAACTAGTTAAATAGACGTCATTAAAATCACTTTTGACTTAGGACTATATTTGGTCTGTAAAACAGAGAAGCTTTAGTTAGAAAATACATGAGTTACTTTAGGGGTGTCTAAATATGCAGGCATTTTTTCTTTAATGTGATTCATAGGCCTAATGTATAAAAAATTTAGTTTTTCAATCTCTCTGACTCTGACACAGAAGGCGGACAACAGATATCTTTAATTTACTTAAAGGGGACATAACATGAAAATCTTTGCAAGCATGTAATGAAATTTGGCTCACCTTGTGATGTCAGAAGGGGACACAGCACTATCCAAACATGGCACTGCCATTTAGTAGAAATTAGCTAATTTGCATTTAAAAGAACACACCTAAAAACTGCACATTTTTGCTTGCACGTACAAAGAGGCAGTTTAACATGTTATGATAAATTATCTATATGGTATTTTGAGCTAGAACTTCGCATATGTACTCTGAGGACACCAACAATTTATTTTATCTTAAAAAAGTATTTTTGTCCCCTTTAAATATATAAGATACAGGAGGACAACTATACAGATGATAAATAAACGCAACAGTTAAGCTTTATTCTTGAAATATTACTGAATGATGATGTAAAAGCAAGAAACAGAAACAGGTCAAGTGTTAAAAAAATATCTCCCCACATCCAGCTAAGACTACAATGGTGATTCTCACAAAACAAAAACTATTTTGCATAAAGACCAGATTTTGTCCCATTACGGCATTTTGGCATATTTTCATGACAATTAAGCACATTAGTACATTACAGTACAGAGAATGAGTATTAAGAATTAAGATGATAACAATTTTTTTGTGGTGACCTGAAAGGTTTGGGAGATTTATCTACAGAAATAACACACATATATTTGTATAATATTTTATTTAAGAGTAGGATAACATGTAGGTAACACACAAAATGAATTCTCAGACTCATTTTTCTCAATGCTTTTACTAAGGAAAATATTTATTTGCTTTGCAGAGAACAGGACAAGGCAAGGTAATTTCAGGAAGATTTTCAAGACAATAAAATTGAATTGATGTGATGCAATGAAAGGAAATACAATTTATAGGTGGGTAAGACAGTCTGTGGGCATTTCATAAGAGTAAGAAGATGAATATATTACTTAAGTATATTGCCACAACAAATACAGAATACACACCAGGCTTATATACAACATCATCTGCGGCAAATTGTCAGACATTAAGCCACAATTCAAACATCTGAATATACATCACATGGGAAAAACCTCTCCTTCAAAATGCTCTTGTCTCCAGGATAAAAAGGCTTGCAGGCATACTAAAAAATAATAAATAACAGATCAATTCTATAGGGACCCAGTGCAAGGAAGTTCACCGAATGCCTGATCATAAGGCCGACACACATCGCTCTGAACTACGGTTTTTACAACCATTCAAATCTGGGGATTTGAATGATTTGACGATCAGAGAGAAGAGACGGTTGGATGGTGGCCAGCCAAGGACAAAAAGCACCATCTGTCCTTAAAAGACTTTAGACCAAATAAAAGAGGGCAATGTCATATGAGGGACTATGGATCAAGTGTCCATCCTTTCATGTCATGCCCCTTTACATTACCCTCTATGAAAAGCATCTCCATTGATATAAAGCTCATGAATTCATTTCTATCCCTGACAATACAAAAGAATTTGACAAATATTTACAAATTACAAAAGACAGATGACACATTAAGAAAACCTCTTTAAATGCTTTGGAAAACTTCCATCTTCAAACAGTAAACACTGTTTTCTTGTTACAGATATTATTTTATTGAATTTAGTATTACAGTGTGAATCCTTGGATTATTTTTGAATGACTCTTTGGATGCCTGCAGAAATCCTCTTTGTATTGACATGGTACATAATACCATTTAACATCCCCATTGATTGTGTCATTGTGTAAATATGAAATTTCAATATATTACACATGTTCTCAGTAGCATGGGGCAAATAGGCCCAAAAAGAAACGAGAAGCAAATGAATTGCAATAAAACAAATTTAAAGCACGTAAAAAAGAAAAATAAAGCAGAATCGTGTACATAAAGTATCAAAATATGAGATACCGTTGGAATGGAATATAAAATATGTTTTTTGTTTTTTTGCCTTTATCTTAAAAAAGGACATCTAAGTTAAGTAAAACAATACTTAAAGTATATTTATAAATACAAAGCCTATCGCCCCGACACTGCAGGGAGAGAGCGGGATAATATATGTTGATGAGGAGAGGGGGACCAGCCAAACCTCAGGAAGTCTCATTGACCGTCCTCTCCAACTGTATCACTTTTGCGGTCGTGTTTGACCTGTGAGAACAAAGAAACGCTTTTAAAATCACATATTCACAACTGAATGACATCTATGTGGCAGAAGAAAATCACAAAGGTGTCATACCTGTGTGTATGCAGGTCTATGAGAAACGCTTTATGCGTGTCATTGGTGTTTATTAAATGTGGGTGTGGCTCCACTTCGTGCAAGTCTGCCTGTTCCTGTTTGCGTTGCTGTTCCAAGCGCCAAGTTGCCATGACATCAACCTGCCCATCCCATTCAGGATATTCCCCTCCCAGACCGACAAAATGAGGGTCGTCCAGCCCCCCGTGCTCGCTTATGGCCAGCAGGTTGCGGGACTTCACTGAAATAATAAAGAGAGATTACACTGCAGATCAGAAGAATAAAAATAAGCCTGACTTTCAAGCATTCACCAAAGGTATCAGAGCAAATAAAATAATCTCTTTCATTCCCGCATTAGTAAACACACAGGAATCAGTGTTGTGGTGCATTAACTGGATAACATGCGTAGGAGAACCATGATAAGGACAGATCAGAGATCAGTGATGATTAACCGATCGCTCTGCTTTTAAAAGCATGATAATTACAGCCCCACTCATCACTGATAATGACTCTCTACAGCTCAAGTGTGGGACGCTACCAACTACAGCCTTAATCGACATCTAAACACAGTGGCTGCTCCATTCATTAACCACATATATCTACCATGTGCAGACAGCTAAAACCTTTCAATTCTTTTAATCAGACAGGGTCAGAGAATAAACAACTAACCATTATTGGTGTATAACAACTGCTTCAAATATATTCTGTATAATAACAATATTATTATAATGGACTCTAGAACAATGGAATATTAATACATCCAATCATTCACAAAATACTTTTTTTATTGATGAACACAGCAGCACATATGGCATACATGGCGTTCAATGTGTACCAGTGTAGCGCAAATCTTTAGTGTTTACCTGTAGTTGTGTATGAGTCTTGTATGGAAACGTCTCTGGTCCGGTCTGTTTTGGTAATAGAAGAACAAGGACTCAGGCCTTGGTAGAAACTTCCCAAGAACAGAGAGAAACACAACACCACTACCTGCATAAATAACAGAAAACAACAGGCACAGACTAAATACAGCTTTTCTTTGCACTCCCCCTCATTCACACACACATCTATATATGTATAATGCTCAGCTCTTTTTGGTCACTGGACCGCAGTTCTCAAGTGACCAGCAGGGCGGCGACATGAGGAAACTCTCACCATGAGGCATGTGGAGGTCTGGGTGCCTGTCACCCTGCAGGATCGCGGGACCTTTCCTGCAACCACCGCCTGCAGAGAGTGCAGCTGTTGCAAAAGGGACCTGAAGGACACAAGTGTACATAATCAATACACATCTGCTCGCATGCAATGCATAATTAATAACTGCATATTACAGGTATCATAACAAACAAAACTGTTAGCAATGAGTGACATTTTTATCCATTTTGATTGGCAGATAGTTTAGCAGATAGATGGGTAGTAACAGTAGTATAAATGATGCTTTGGAGTTTTAATAAACTTACTTGTTGGTGCACTCAAGTGTTTCAACCTTCCTCCGTAGTTCACAGTTTTCATTGGAGCAAGTCTCCACCCTGTGGATAGAGATGATATTGTCAGATGGTATATTATTCTGAGGCATGTCTCTTTTGACCAATATTTTAAACAAATAATGTTTAATGAAATGTAAATTTCATCATGCATTTTTCCAACGCAATCTTTGATGATCAGCATTGCTTCAATTTAACATTACAGCAGATATGAATGTTTAACAGTTGCAAAGTTTAAAGGGATAGACCCCATTTACTTCCATAGTATTATTTTTCCTTACTATGGAAGTGAATGGGGTCCACCAAAGGTTTGGTTACAAACATTCCTCAAAATATCTTCCTTCGTGTTAGTCAGAACAAAGAAATTTATACAGGTTTGTAACAACATAAGAGTGAGTAAATGATGACAGAATATTCATTTTTGGGTGAACTATCCCTTTAATTTGTATTGTAGTACACAAATATCAAATGCAAACATTAAAGAGACATACTTCTTTTCTAAAGCATCCATGTACTCCTTCTTTTTCCTACGGCTCTCCTGAGCTGAAATCTGAAAGGACAAATTCCCAAACCTCGACATGAGTGTGACATCCAAACACCACAGACGTTAAAGTATGCATCTTTCACACAAACACCAACCTTGTTTTTGATCTTTCTGCGAATCTTCTTCAGGGCTTTCTCTTCAGCCTTGGACAGGGGCAGTTTGGTGGGCACTGGGTATCCTTCGGCGATGAGCGTGCGTTTCTCCTCTTCGGTCAGCAGCAGGGGACCTGAGCCCTGCAGTTTCTGTTAGATGAGAAGGATGTCACTTTTTGCTTCTGGTCACATTTATCGTGTTTTGTTAGAGCTCTTGAGATGTTTTTAACTCACGTGGGGTGCTGTCAGCAGAGGAGAACTGGAAAGAGAAGAAGGGGCTCTTGGCGCCACCTTGAGGACAGCAGAAGTATGTGTGGGGCTGGCGGGTGCACAGGGGTGTACAGGACTCAGGCTGCCCTCCGAATCACTGCCGTGAGAGCTGGGAGGAGTGGGGGGCATCTGCAAAGACTCCAATCCTGCAGAAAAGCATTGTAAATTATAATAACATGTCTCTCGAGATCACTTACTGAATTGTATGGTGGCCCAAATGTATAATTGACCTCTAAGCAACATGTTACCTACAAAGCAATGCTAATATTATTCAGTGTGACCTATTAGTGGCCAGGGAATACACACACTGATAAAATGTCTCCCTTGACTGCACTGTAAATCTACAAATAAGATGTTTTACCTTTGGGTGAGAGATTCAAAAACTGATCCACCTCGTGTGGCTCCAGCTTAATCTCAGGACCGAAACTTTCATTGTCCACTTTCACCTGAAGCAAACAAACACGAAACGTCACTTTATTGAAACGGGTCTAATATTAACTCAGACTACATATTTGTAGTGATTAGGCTGTGCTTACATCCAGAGGTTTAATCTGTGTAGCCCTCAGTGTGAGGGTGGGGTCACTGGCTGTGGTTACAGACTTAGGGGCCGGGCCCTCAGGGGCCAGAGTGAGAGTCAGCGTGGGCAACAAGGCGGGCGGGTCGCACAGCAGAGGTTCCATCTTGAGGCCTTTATTGTCCTGTTCCATAGGCCAATCATCACTGTCTGAATCAGCTAGTAAGAGAAGGGGAAACTTACTATATTAAACTAACTTATACACCATATTGCTCATTTGTGAAATGTAAAATGCATAGAAATTATATTTCTATTTTATTTATATACAGTTTCTTTCTGTTACAGTTTCTTTCTTTCTTAAATGTGGCGTATACTCTAAGGCAGGGGGAACCCTGCGTCCTGGAGGGCCACTGTTCTGCAGAGTTTAGTTCCCCACCCCTGGTCTACAATAATTGCAATAAACTATTTCAAAAGTGGCAATGGATCCTCTCTTTAAAAACAAGCTTACCAGCATCACTTCCAGGTTCACCAGGCAGATGTGAGAGGGGAGACTGTGGGCGCGAGTCTCCGCACAGCGAGTAACTGTGCTCAGCCTGGATGTGTGGTGGCACTGGAGAGGCAGAGGTCAGGTCCTCCTCTGTGTCCATAACATCATCGCGTCCGGACAGGAACGGGTCGCTCAACAGCTGCCCCAGCAAAGCCTCCTGAGAAAGATCATCCAGGAGCTCAGTGAAGTGCTGCAAAATAAAAAAAGGACATTGAGATTTGATAACAGCCATTTTAAGAGAGAACAGAGTACCTAACCCAAGATAAAAAAAAACCTGAGGCAGTGCGTGAGAGTCGTGTTTAACCAGAGCTTGTTAAGTAGACCATAAACATTGTCGGTGTGCATCAGCATGTTTCTTGAAGATCTGATCTTATAGCCTTGAGGGACAGACAAAACATCACATTAAGCGGCCCCGGGCTAAATCACTCAACCAATCATTGTGGATCTTTTGACATCTTCCGTCCAATCAGAAGGCTAATTCCGGTCATTTAGTCTCTGGATGTGGTGAAAGGGTTTGATCAAGGCTCAAAAAAAATTCCTTGGCATTCCTATCAAGGCATTCCAATCCTTGCATTCCTTCATCACCTAAAAAGCATGCCCCTCTAATCAAACAGGTTAAGACATGCTGAAACACTTTGACAAACCTTTAGCCCCTTTCAGTACAGGCCAAACACAGCACCTGTGTATCAAACTCACAGATATTCCCGGTACCAGATACCACAGTACCTCGAAGGTTGTCTTAATAAAAACCTAGTTCATTTCTGAACCGGAAACGGATGATCAGAGTGCCTGCACTGTGGTGTGAAAAATTCCACTGCAGCACTAAGACAATGAGAGTCATTGTAATGGTTGAATGCATCTCCGAAGGGTTTGTGTTCAGCGATCTGCTCTATCCCAACAGACTTGTTTCCATCTGCACGCATTAGTCAGAGTATAGGCGGCTCATTCACAGGAAGAGAGTCAATATGTGACTTTCAGCACCAAAACATTCTTACACTGCCTGTACATGCATCTGTTCAGATGATACAGTCATATATGACACAACATGCAGTTCAAAGACAGATCGATCAGTGCTGCCTTAACTAAAACATGATGCTCAATGTTAAAGGGACACTCCACAGCTCCCCCAGAGTTAAACATTTGATTTTTACCGTTTTAGAATCTATTCAGCTGATCTCCGGGTCTGGCGGTACCACTTTTAGCATAGCTTAGCATAACCCATTGAATCTAATTAGACTATTAGCATCGGCTAAAAAATAACCAAAGAGTTTCGATATTTTTCCTATTTAAAACTTGACTCTTCTGCAGTTACATTGTGTACTAAGACCAACAGAAAATTATAACTTGTGATTTTCTATCTAGGCAGGTATGGCTAGGAACTATACCAGGGGTCCACTTCATATTGCAACTGCATTCATTTCTATGTGATTGATTAAATGTGTGCATTTGCTACTTTACAAATTAATATTAAACTTGTAAACCATTTGTTTAGTTTTGTTTTTCTTTTTAGATTTAAGAGTATTCCTGGCCCGAAAATATTTACAAATTTCCTGTGTGACGCTGTAGCATCACACCCATATATTATTCACAGCTACTTCATGTACTACGGCTTTTGATCAGCAAGTCCTTATCAATCTGAAATCACTGTTGGTTTGAGCCGTTTAAAACATGCATTTGAAAAAGCAACACTCGTCAAACATAATCATTATACATATTCTTTATTATCATAAAAATACCTGAAAAGGTTTGAAGAACAGCAATATAAATATATCCTTAAGACATTTCCTTGAGTTGCGTGTGTCTGGTTCTTCGTCTGCAGCGCATATTAAGTTTCTGCGCGAGAGCGCCCCCTGGCTTTTTGATGTAGTGGCATTTCACCGTAATTCCATGAGAAGCATAGCAAGCATCATCTGCAAATTTATAGGCACACCGTGCACCCCTAATTTTGGTCACCCGTGTGTCTCCGTCTACCAACCACACCTTTTTTGCCACAGTTTATGCATCTGATGGAAAACAAACTGTGCCATTTCTCTAATTAGGTTGCTCTGTATTTTGCACATGGTTACTTTTGGCATACTTCTTGTGTTTATGTTTAAATAAAATTTACTTTCATAACAAACTGTATTTTGCATTTAATGTACTTTAATAGAAAACACGTTTTTCCAAACTATTTGTGTTGATTTGTTATTTAAACAAATAATTAACATAAAGTTATTATCACGCTTGACAATTTTTGTAATAACCAGTTTTTCTGGACCTATGAAAATCATGAGAATTCAGATTTGAAAATTTGAATGTAAACTTTAAGAACCCCCGAACTATACTCTCAAACTGGCGTAATAATCAAGGACTTTGCTGCTGTAACTTGGCTGCAGCAGGCGTAGTGATATTACGCAGTGCCTGAAAATAGTCCCCTTGGTTACTTTCAATAGCAGGGGACTATTTTCAGGTGCTGTGTAATATCATTGCGCCTGCTGTAGCCATGTTACAGCAGTCTTACGATGTAACTACAGAAGAGTCAAGTTTTAAATAGGAAAATTATCAAAACTTTCTGGTTATTTTTTGCGCAATGCTAATGGACTAATCAGATTCAATGGATTGTGCTATGCTAAAAGTGGTACCGCCAGACCCAGATATCGGCTGAATGGATTACAAAATGGTAAAAATCAAATGTTTAACTCTAGGGGAATTGGAAAATGAGCATATTTAAAAAAAAAAGTTGAGTGTCCCTTTAAATAATAGGTAATGATACTACTCAAATTACATTCGTGGACCCCGTTTTCCTACTATGGAATTGAAAGGGATCCACAAATGGTTTGGTTACAAACATTTCTCAAACTATCTTCCTTTGTGTTCATCAGAACAAAGAAATTGATACAGGTTTGTAATAACATGAGGGTGAGAAAATGCTGAAAGAATTTTTATTTTTGAGTAAAGTATTCCTTTAAGATTCTGCACTATTGTAAGATACTAAATTGCTAAGCAAATAAGTAGTTGGGTGACACTGACCATATTAACACGTGTTAGCAAAGAAGGTAATTTTGTGAGTATTGTTCAAAACTCAAAACGTATTTCTCTTGAAAAAAATGACAGAAGAACAAACGTGATCTGAGAAAGTAGAAAAAAAATGATGGAGAATGGCCAGCATGTGGATTCAATTACAGACTGACTCAGATCCAGAGGATAGCCAAGTCAAAAACAGAGAGAGAGGGAGAGAGAGAAAAAGAGAGATAGACAAACATATACTTTACACATTTAAACAAGTGAAATGACAGATAAACATACTACTGAAAAACAAATTAAGGGGAAATCTGTGTGTCCGTACTGACAACATCAGTTTGGAATGCCTTGTCCTACATTTCCCCCTTTTTATTTCACATACTCCCAGCTTCTCTGCTCCTCTGTCAGGTCACCAATAAGATCTCACATACAGCCACAATGAAACGTCTGGACAAGTTATAAGCATCCAGGTATTCTGACACAGCCTGCTGTCTGGCTTCCACCCCCAATACATTAAATATACCAGTGGAGTATGTAGTCATGTAAACACTGCGTCTGAAAAGCCAACGTCTGAACTTGCATGAACTCCGCACATTTCCCCCAACACTGCTCTTTTTAGATTAATGTGACTGTAATTCAATGGAATGTCTTGTTTGGCCCATAACAATCTCAGAAAAGCATATTTGACTTACGCTGGCGATTCCAATGCCAGTTAAGGTGAATTATCCATGTGGCGTAGCAGCAGTTCAAAGCAGGACAAAAGTAAGTAAAGCTGTAGGATGTGTGCCGCAAAATCGGACTGAATTTACAACTCATGTTGGAGTTGTGAATGTAAAATGCACCTATTATGATGTTCTTGCCCTATCAGGCCTGACATGAGTTAAATCGGAGCGTGTGGTAAGATGATGTATGATGATTCCTGTAAATTGTCGGGTGTCGACTGTTCTCGAAGAGAAATATGCGAAACTGTTTACTCTGACGTGAGGTTTCCTTGGGTTAGAGGATAGAAAGAATGGCATCCAAGTGCCTCATCTTGTTCCCGATCCCATGTCTATGATAATATGTGTATCTGAATTTGCAAAGATATATTAAAAAGTGTTTGCATGAAAATAGAAAATAAAGACTCATCTTTGTCCCTGCCATTTTTACTATTTAAAAAATTATAATAATAATAATAATGTGGAACAAAATATTGCATGCATTCATAAATGATGATTCATCCCTCTCTGTCAACACAAGATTGCTTGCATCCAGCTGGTTTTGGATTTTGGGAAAGAAGGCTTCTTTGTCCATAATTTGGAAGGGGTGATAGTACATTTGGTTTTAGTTGGGGGGTAGGGTACTGCAATTTGATCCTTGCCAAGTTTTTACCCAGCTGGAGCCTCGACGGGCCAGCCTAGACAGATCACCTGGTAAAAACAAAGATATTGAAGTGTCGCTGGGTGTCTGGTAATTCTGACATGCTTGTACCTTTAAGGGAGGCGTGAATGTGTCATTAGTCTGTGTGCAAAAAGAGGAAATCTGTTGGCCACAAGTGGATTCAGTTCAGGGTGACGCAACACTTTAAGCAACAAACCAGATGTGTGGAAAGACAGACCAACGAGAGACAGGGCAAAGCCAACAAACACAGAGCGACCAAAGATCATACTGTATCCGAGTCTGGACCTTGTTCTTTACTCACCACTGGATCTGACTCAACTGATACTAGTCACTAGAAATCTATTTAGTTTGGACAGGAACCCCTAAAGCCACCTATTTATAACAAGACTTATCGTAAACCTGAGAGAATCCAGCATATTTGCTTGTGTGAAAAAAATAACATTCAAGTATAACAAGCTGATTTTTCTTGTCATGATTAACCCTGCGCCGTGGTACAAGGTCTTGTGCACTATCTATGTTTTTGATTATTTAGTGCTATCACGGGACAGCGGGCAGTGTGAAGTGACATTAAACTGAGCCGTTAAACAAAGACTTGTTTTTCTTTTGCAGTCTGGATCACAAGGCCTTACTGACCCATACTCAGCCTGGTCAGGTCAAGCAAGCCTTCTGTTGGAAGCGGGGCATAACAGGATGTACGCTTGAAATTCAATCAATGACTATCCAATATGCTGTTTAAATAAAGTGAATCAAAACTACTTTTACCAGAAAAAAAATTTCAAAAGTTGGAAACCAACAGCATAGAGCAATAGCAATAACAATTTACTATTAAAATTGATTGTGAAATAGCCATGCCCAATTTCAAAGCCTTAATCTAAATACAAAGCACTGGACAAAAGCTTATGTTGGGGAAATGTTGTATATCAGGTTATTTATCCAAATGCTGCTCACATTCCGAATTCTACTTGCGTTAAAAAAGTCAGTCATCCCCCAAGTCTCAAGTGGTTGGTATAAGCACTAAATGTGGGTCATCACAGCTGTGGTTTAAGTTTATACTTCCCAAAAAGGAAATAACTAGGGAATGGTCTGTAATTTCAACAAGACCAAACACATCAAGTATAACTGAGAGATGTCCCATCATCCCTTCCCCCAACTCTATAGCCAGAGGACAGTAATGTGCTAAAACTGAGATGGGTGTTGAGGATCTCCAGGAAATGACTCCACTGTAATCCACATCTGGTCAACAGTGACCTTAAAGGATGTATGATGTTAATAACAGCCAGTGACAGGCGTGCAGAAAACAAACAGACCAAACTGGCAGTGATTGGAATGACTGGGTCACTCACTTACTTTTTACACAAATCCTAATAAAAAACTTCTCAAATATTTTTGCAATAAAAAAAAAAATGCTCAAAACACAATACTGGTGTAGACCTATTGGTAACATGGACAATAAGTTTCTTAGACAGAATAGCATTACTATTTGCAAGTAGAATTTTTTTAAGTGATTTGTTGGTACCACAGACAAATGATGCTTAGATTTGGTGTTTTTTTCTAAATGGGCATACTGCTGTTTTCACTTTGCTGGTGCAATTGCAATCACAAATGGGCAATAATATCTGGTTCCTCTCCTATATATATATTAAGGACCAAAATTCAACCTCACATTTACATTTTAAAGGGCACCAATTTGGTGTGTAAATGTGTGTAAGTACATGTTTACGATATGCAAAAGGTACAAACCCCAAAGTAAACAATTGCGTGAGATATCGTTTCCAATGTAAATCTCTTTACTTGGACTACAACAAACACACAAATTGTAGGCAACATTTCTATGTTTTCATATTTAAAGAATTTATTAATTAGGTATGTGAATGATGAAACAAACAAACAAAAAACCATCCAGAAAAACATATCAGTTACGAAATGCATATGGATTGAGAGGATCAATTTAACCAAAAAAATTTTAAAAACAACTTTTTCCACACACACACAAAAACATTCTCAATCCGCACTGATAAATCAATGCCTTTGTTATCGCACACAAAAAAAATTCACAGGTAATGTTATACTCCCCAAGCTAATAACCTTTTCTGCTTTTCAGCCCCTCTCATACAACTTTCCCTACCGATATAAAGAGTATTCCTCTAAACCCTTCGTCTCCAAGAAACGCTTAAACTTACAGAAACCCCCAAATCACAAGGTTCGATGAGTAAAAAAATAAGACGTGCACACCCTACAACAGTGTTGGCTCACGTTGCAGTTTATACAAACCATCCATTCATTTCAAAACAGCAAGAATATTCATCGCAAAGCTGAGTGAGTGACTGATGCTATAAAAATGTCAGAAAGGCTTTAAACATGAGAAGACTCTGAAATACATAACTGTGTTATATGACAGTCTGACCTACACATAAAAATAATATTATAATTATGCAAGTTGCATAATTATAAAGCATCCATACACAGACAAACTCGAGTTACACCCTTTTTTTAATAAGCTTGCCATGCTGGGATATCCTGATCTGTATTTTTACATTACTCTGTGTGTGTGTCTTTGTCACTCTCTCAGTAAACAAAAAAGCAGCCCTGCCCACTGACAGGGACAAATATCTTATTGTGCTATAGAGAAATCTACTGGTTAACACATTTCTATACACCAACATACAACATTAGAACATACTAGTAGTACTAATAATACTACTGTCTTTTAAAAGCATGACTTTCCTCATAGCTGCCATAAACCAGTCATGGCACGGCAGCACATCTGGTTGCCGCAAGGTCCAGTCTGCGGGAGATAGCAGGTAATGTGATTTCTAGGGGTAATTGTGCCAGTGTGATTATCAGCTCTAAGAAATGCTGAACATGATGACTTAACTGCTTCCCTCAGCATCTTTTTATCCTTCTCTTAAAGCAGTTAGACTATTTTTTTAAAATGCCAATAAAGAGTACTAACCTAGTGTCTATAGAGTAACAAAATATACTGCAAGATGCAAACACATATCCTCTATACAAATCCCTCTCAAAAGAAATTTGACAATGAAAACACAGATCTATTATAAGACAATGAATGGGGAGGGGGGCTATAAAGTCCTAAAAAGCCAATTTTTGCATTTCTCATACAATGCATCAGAACGACCTTAGCTAAGGAAAAAGCACAATGATACCACAAGTCAGAATTAGCTTTTTTAAGAACAATTTCTGAAAGTCAAAACTGAAATCTGAAAGTCAGCCCTACAGAGCATGACAGTGCTGCTAACTCATAATGCAGAAGGAAACTGACAACGGCCAAATTACGAGACACAACGATAATAACAGGCAGATGCAATGGGCCAAACACATAAAGCTGCTTCAGTTTATGGCTGAACTTCCAACTGAGACCAGTTTGCATTGTTGTGTGGAATTCCATGTCAACAATCCCTGGGGAGTGAAAGTAAAAGTGAGAGACCTGGTACATAGTGACTGGGGGGGGGGGGGGGTAGCGTGTGTTTATGTATATGCATGTGTGTAGGGGGCTGAAGAAGTGTTAGAACAAAGACCCCGTTCTGTTCTAAAGGTGAGAGTGAATATAAACCATTCCTCAACTTACAAAGCTTATACAGTTCTCCTGAAAGTGTGCACTACCACCCTGAATCAACATCCTTATTCTGCTCAACCATCCACATGTAGATTTGATGCTGTGGGTGTTATATGGTGTTTCTGGTTATTTAATAGAGATCTGTACCCTTCAGAACACTGCTTCCATTACATTCCTTAGATGTAATTTAAGATTCCTTCATCTATGAAGGGGTAGCTAAATTTATAGGCCCCTTTGAACCCCCTAATTAGCCTGAAATCCACCCATCAAGAGAGCAGGGGCCCCTTTTGACTCTTTTCTGGCCTTGGGCAAAAGTTGGAACACAAACCGGTTATTACATAACCTCAAGACTCCATGCAGAATATTGACTTCATCAAATAATTTCCCCTCAAAATAAACAGGGGTCATCTGCAATTCTTTGTGTAGCATTCAAGAGTGGATCCATGCAACCTAAGGTATAACTGCACCGTCTGAACTTTATCCCTTGGAGCCAAGTGAACCTAAAATCTGCTAATCTGACACTAACATTTGCTATATTAACAAGAAGTGCATTTCTATTATAATCAAGTTAAAATCTACAGTTCTGAATGTAGCAAACAACCAGATTTAGTGAGTATTTAAAATTAAAGTGTATTTTGTGCGATATGACACCGGTTGCATTAGACCAAAACAAGTGATGACGTAAAAATCGGTCATGGCATTGGCAATTGTGCCACTACTTGACATGCACCGATTAGTATTTAATAAACATTCCAACTTACGTTGCTGTATAACATGTTGTCGTTATCTCCCGGTTCGGACAATTCGCTGAGATTCCTGTCCCATTGCAAAAACGGCTCCCCACTATCCATTATTTCCATGCCTCGATCTGTATCTGTAATATTCGTTCACGGAGAGGCGTGATGTCGCTTTAACGACTTTAAGCGACAATGTATCAAAGGTATCAACAACAACGTATCCGTCAAACGTCTCGATAGGTCGCGATATGCAGCGAATTCCTTCACTGTCAGCGGAAAGTTGATACAAAGTTGCGCGTCTTGTTGCCAGTAGTGCGATGGCTACTTTGTAACCGCGCGTCTATGTAAGTTGCTACAGCGTGTCTTGATAATTTTTGGTTGTTTAAATGTAACGGGTATCAACGGACATAAACGTTGCGAGAAACTAAGTTGTGTTTTAACCCCAGGTTACTTTTCTTCTCTCTCAGCTTCCTTGAGAAATGTCGCCCCTTCACAGACCAAACAGGAATTTGGGGCGTGGAAAACGATGGGAGTCACGAATTTGTTTAACAAAGACATTTTGTTGCAAATTCTACGCTCATAAAACAATATATGTAATGTGTCCTGATAAATAACATTGTATTTTTGAAACGACTTATGTTTTACTACGCTGTTTAGAGACACTACGCACAAATTTGGCATGAAAACAAACTTTCCTATCTAAGGGCCGGCCCTTTGCAATACGTGTGGCGACCAATCAGATGTGCTTATTGGGTTTAAAGCTCGAATACCTTTCGTAGACTTCACGAAAGTCATGAATGACGGACAAATGGAATGACCAATAGGAGGTCGTCGCCTGAGGTTGGATGACTGACGTACAATCGCTCCAATGGCAGGTTACTTCGCACAATCGCTTAACAAACCGTGTTAAGCCAAGAGTACCAAACTGCGCGAACCGCCTTAACACCATCCCTTATTTTTTACGAATATCTAAGATTTGTATGTATCGGTTTTACTTGAACCAAACCACCGAAATAGTATTTTTACAAAAGCCACGTGAATGTGTGGTTTCAAATCGGATTTGACTAGCTATTCTTTTGAGCGTTTCTAAGAAACGCCTACATTTTTTCATGTAGTGAACTTAAACTATGTGTCGGTCACCATGTAGTGAATATTTAAAATACAGCATTAACATGCATACCGTAAAGGCAGTAATCGTTTGTCGACTATGTTCCTGAATGAGAGACATAACCAAAGGAAATTTTTCACAAGTTGCTGTACGAGAATTTACGTAGCTGACTCTTATATCATTACTATAGCAACAAATATTTACTACACTGATTTATATGACACTGGTTTATATTTATTTGGAACTTTATAAGTATTTTAAAAGTAACAAAGTATGAAACAAGAAATAAATGAAACTACTCTATTTTTAGCATCAGACAGTAACACTTTAGATAAAATGGGAGATTTTGAACTAAGTGCTTTAAATTTTGAAATTACATAAAGTAGTATTGTGGTGGGCATAAATATTTGTAATAAACTTTTCACAAAAGCTGTCATATTTATAGACATAAGCATGATAGCACAACAACAAATTTGAAAATATATTTTTTCACATAATGATTTTCAACATACCTTTAATATCTTCGAAGTTACTAATAAAGTAAATGTATAATTCTGTTACAAAAACAGCCCAATCCAGTTTATGGGCCAGGAACATTGTTTCCATGACAAAGTGCATTGACTGACGCCCTCTATCGGAAATAAGAGAGCATGTCAACTAAACTAACAACTTTTCTTCATTTGTTAATGTATGACTGTTAAGGCTAGGAATAAAGTCACAAGTTTATTGTCAATGAGCAGAGTAACACTATACAAAATATCTTCCATCTTCTTTTGGTTCCTAAAGTCTAAGAAAGCTTTTCACAACTGGTCTCGGACATTTTCACTTAAAAAGACAATATTATCTGTGGAAAGAGAGAAAAAAAGTACATCTTGACTACTAAGGCAAAGAATTGGGAACTGATGGGTAATTAAGACATGTTAAGCATCAGAAGTAAAGAGGCACTGAAGACTAACCTGCGATAATAGTTGTTGCTTGTCGCCTGACATTATTTTTATCCACATATTCACCATAGTCAAGCTTTCCTTCAACAAGAATTCGTGATCTGAAAAACATTGGGTTAATTATAGTAGGCAAGACATTTGTTCCAGTTTATATATTTTTTCAATGGTAAAAAAACAACAGAAAACACACCCTTTTTTCACATACTGATATGCCACATCTCTGAGGCCTGGTTTGAATACTGAAATTCTGTGCCATGTTGTTTTCTGGCTGACATCTCCTGTTTAACCAACAAACCTATGTAAGTTTGTTTTAACAAATTGTCATATGCAAATCTTCTGACTTTTGACTAATGAGTAATGGAAATACATCCCCAAAAGGATTTTGGTGCACAGAGTCCTTTATAAACTTTCACCTGTATTTGTGAGTTCTCCCTCCCCTGAACGCCACATCTCATTGGTTGCCATAGAAAAGATGGTGACAGGATTTCTGCCCTCTACCTGTCTCATGACAGGGTCTTGCCCCACTCGCCCGAGCAACTGCACCTTGTTAATAGCTATTCAATGAGATATAAAAGCAAACAGTTCAAGTAATTTGTTTGAAGCATAAAAAACTAAGCCCTCTACCACACTAAAATTTAACCTATTAAAACTATGGTGGATGATGGATGAAATCTGCTATTCCTTTTAAATTGTACATAGATTCAAAAGAGCAAAATAAATTTTATGTACATTAAAATATAAAATTAAGTGATGTGTAATGTTAAATAGTTAACAATAATATTAATCAAGTAGCTTCCAACTGAAACATAACATCCCTGTCATGTAGAATGACATTGATTGACACATACTCACATCTCTCCAAAATCAGACTTGTATCTGTGGTCCTGTGTCTGATGAACTGTTTAAGTATCTATCAGGATTAACAAAGTAACAATCAGCAATAACCACTATTACCTGAAATTATTACATTTATGGAGATAGTCAATGTACCTGCGCAGAGGCATTTCTCAACATTATCTTTTCTTTGTGTTCTTGTTTCTCCGTGGAATTTTTTTAATTACCCTTAAAAAAACAAAAAGCACATTCACATTATACAAAAGTGTGACTAATTTGGATAAAAATAACATTCAAAAGAGATTATTAGCATTATTCCATGAGGCCACATGTTATTTGGTTAAAAGTTTTTCCTTGTTTAAGGAAACACTCTCAGAGTATCAAGTATAGACGTGGCCATAAATGTGCCACATTAGTTCATTTCAGTTCTTTTCTTTATATAAGATCTAAATCACTTTTAGCAAATCTAATGAAGAATCACATGTAGTTAATCTCCCGCCATTCGCGTACATAAGGTGCTTACGTTTATAGAATAAAGCTCGTGTTTATTTACGCGCAGAAATAATGCTTTGCATTTTATATTATTTACGCTATAAATGTAAAAGACTAAACTACAGATAAACTCTCACTTACAAGTTCAACAGAGCTCAAGAATGCTTCAATAACGCCTCACGCTGTTTCCGGTCCGCCTTTGAAAACATTCCGTAGTTGCATCAACGACACAATAGTTGCGTTCCGACACTTCCGGTCAAGCGCTTCTTATCGTTTCCAATATAATAGTATTTTAATAATATCAATAACATATTAGTAACTATTTTTATTGTTTATTTTATTGGGGGCTCACATACACGTAAGCATTACCACCAATCAGTAGGCTAACTATTTATTATCACAAGTATTAATTAAACAAGTGTAATAAAAATGGTTTAAGTAAAAAAAAGGGATACATACGAAAATACATATTTAAAATAAAATTTTATTTCAGGCCATGAGGTACATAGAGTTCCTGTAAATAAATACAATTGTCAAAGTGCAAACAAATGATATCCAAATATAGACCCATTATTACCAAATAAGTGCATCCGTACAAGTGTCTACTAGTTACTGTAAGTTTGAATTTATGACACTGTTTTAGGTATTTCTTATATAAAATACTGTGATAAATCGCATATACTTGATGTTCTACAAATTAATTGATGACAGGTGTATTATACAGCCATCTTTTATAAATTTACATAACATAAATAGTTCAAGTAATTTTGTATATTAAATGTTGTGATGTTCCTGTTCTGTGGCTTTGCATACCATAAAATCCAACATTCTTACGCTTATTCTAGTTAACAAAACCCTGAGTACAATAAAAGGTGATAACAGAGTGTAATCCTGCAATTTCTGTTTCAAGCGGTAAGACACAATACAAGACTTTAACATTAAGGTGCTGCATAGTCATTCAAAGGCATATTTCCACATCAGAACATCTCTGCATCTGTGTATGTGCAGAAGAAATTCACTGGAGAGAGAGATGCGATAACATAGACAGATTTAAAATGTCAGGATCTGTGAGCTGTAGCTACAGGGGAGCTCAGGGTTTCTGAAGAACCAGACTGGTGAGCTGGGAAAGCAGAAGCTGGGTGGGTTGACTGATGGGGTACTGCTGGGGCAACTTGTGCTTCAGCGCTGACATCTTAACATAGTACCTTTAAAGCAACAGTACACAAAAGCATGACAGTGTTACAATTAAAAGTAAACTGCTGGAAACATTTTAGAGTGTAATTCTTGCTATTGAAGAACCTGAACTCTTCTTTAAAGGTTGACCGGATGTACTTGCTCAGGCAGATGCTGTGCTGTAGACAAGCTAACAGAAGACGGCATCGCTGGTACAGAAGAACCGCCTGAGAAGGGCTGACAGGATACTGCTCATCTGAGAGAAGCAGAACCACCTGCTGGGCTTGATATCCAACAAATGGCAGCTATAATAGAGTGACGAGGAAGAAACAAAACGGATCAAGTACATTGAAGGTATTTCAAACACCTATATACCTTTCTAAAACAGGCATGCTCATCCAGCAAGTAACTCAATGACACAGTAGGCTATGAAAATGAAATTGTAGACTTACCAAGAAAGGGTGAGGTTTAATCATTCGAAGCACCCAGCTGACCGTAAGGAAATGTCCCAGAGCAGGAATGCGACTAGCCTTCCAACCACAAATGAAACGGATAAAGATGACCAGTGTTATGTATCCATTAGCCACACTTTTGACACCATGCATATGCTTTAGAAATGTGCTACTCACTTCCTGACAAAGAATAACAACCTCAAAAAGTAAAGCAGATGCTGCATCCAGATAGTCCGCCTGCAAACCCTGCAGCTGTGACATAACATAAACATGCCACAATTAAATGAGAAGTTCTTCATTAAATAATGACTGAAACAATATCTATACTAGATTAGTAGACTATATGGTTTTGTTTATAACACAACATTTTGTTTAAAGGGGTAGACATATGCCAATACGAAAATTGTATATTGTAATTTAACAAGGCGAATATTATACCGTAGTATTTGAGGATTGGGAGCCATTAGTAAAATCTGGGAGTTGAAGTTCTGGATCACACACTAGGGCAAGAAGCATGTTTGCCGTAAGAGCCCCCCTGCATCAAAATAATTATTAAATAAATAAACGCTCACATGTAATCCTATCAGAACATGGATGGTATAGTTGAAATTATATCTCTTACTGTTTAGCTGTTAGCATGCTGAGTCGGGCCGGTTCAATTTCTGTTTCCCTAAACATCAGGCTTAATATCTGAACCACTAATGTACAAAGGCTGGGATACAGAGAGACATCAGCTTACACATAAATACAAACCACATGTCTACTAACAAGACCAGCTACTTGCTTTTATTACAAGAAGACGTATAAGGCTTACAGAAATCTGTCAACTGTGTGTATTCCTTCCCGGGTGGCCCGAGAGCTGTCAGACAGTGTTTTCACCAGGAAAGGATAAAGGTCAGATGACTGAGGAGAAAAATGACAGTGACAATACTTGCTTATATTCTAATAGACCTGTGTTAGTAAATGTCCTTATTACGAATATCTTTACACATTAAAATCATACACACTACAAACAAAGTCTAGGAGGTTTACCCTCCAAAAAAGTTTTTTGATGGTGGGATTGCGGTATGTGGCTGTATGGAGCTCCTGCAGGAGTAAATATAAACTCTCCAGACTGATGTCCTCCTGAAGCAACTCTCCGCTTAACTGACTGAATAAGTGACATGTCCGCTCCCAGCTGCACACAGTAACAGTATATAATCTTCATTCAACAAACACTTTCTCAGTCGTTACATTTTACTACAAAGACAAACCAGGATACATTTTACATTGGGTTACCAGCATAATTCTTTAACCAGTAAGCCACATTACAGCCTTTAAGGGAGATTTTATTAGGAGAGTTGCTTTTTCTTTTGCAAAAGATTTCAAAATGTTTACCTTATTTTGTGATATTTCTGTTCCTCAGGAGACGATGAGGACATCCCACATCTCTTTCTGTACGCTGGGTCAAGCATCAGTGTTGATCTCTACAAACACAAAGGAGCTGGTGAGTGATTTGACAGTTCTTGTCACAATGCCCATGGTAAATATTTCAATTTTTTCTTTGAGCTCTAAACATACAAATAGAAAATGTGTTTACATAAAAATTTTAATTATTATGAATTAATATTCAAGAAAGGTACTTCTGGAAGAATCATCGATCAAAATAATTTGTGCCCTAAACGCATACTTAGAAACTAACAGGTAGAACTGAACTCATGTGCACACCACAAACCCACAGTGTCAGGCACATACTATAATGTAACTGCTCCAGGAGCTCTGAAGGTGTAGATATATTCGTGAGGTAGGAGACACAGCATAAAGGTGTAACTCTTCTTCCTTCTCATGCTCTTCCTCTTTGTCTTTCTCCACCAGAGTCTTCCTCACCAACTTTGCCAGGCTCGAACTTCTACGACTGAAAGCTGGAGCCCATCTCTGCTGGTTTGGGATGCTGGGTGGAGGCGCTGAGCCTGAGGAGAGGGCAGGAGAGGGGGGCTGAAACAGACTCAAGCCCAACAAATCCTTGTTTGGACATGAGGTTGAACACCTCTTTGTGATGATGCTGTTGTCCTCTTCCAGCAGTCCTCCATCACTGTAAGAAGGAAAATAAATGAAAGCTTTGTATCTTATGTAGGATCCACATATGGGGGCGGTTTCCCAAAAAGGGTTTAGATTAATCCAGTACTTAGTTATATAAGGACATTTAGGTAGTTTTTTTTTAACAAACAAACCTATTAAGGTCTGTCAGTACAAGGTGTTTTTAAATGAAGGCACCTCAAACATGCATTATAGTCTGGGACTAGGATAAGCCCTGTCTGGGAAACCACCCCAAAGTGTTTTAGTTAAAGGGGACATTTCACAAGACTTTTAAAGTGTAAAATAAACTTTGGTGTCCCCACAGTACATATCTGAAGTTTTAGCTCAAAATTCCCCAATAGATAATTAATTATAGCATCTGAAAATTGCTCCTTTGTAGGTGTGAGCAAAAATGTGCCATTTTGAGAGTGTTCTTTTAAATGCAAATAAGATGATCTCTGCACTAAATTGCAGTGCCATGTTTGGATTGTGCAGATTAAGGGGTGGTATTATCCCCTTCTGACATCACAAGGGGAGCAAAAGCTTTTCATGATATTTACCCTTTAAGGCAAATGTTGATTATAAATATTTGTATTCAAATTTCAATGCAAAAAAGTATTGACTTTTTATTTTATTAAAAGTAAATAATAATAATAAGGTGATTAAGTCATATCAACATAAGTTAATTTATAACTATTAATTATAATTAACTTGTTATAGCACATTCTTACTAAATTACTTGGGCAGCCAAACTGATTATACTTAAAGAGCACCTATTAGGGGGTTCGTGTTTTTAAACATCCTTTTGTGTGTAAGTGTGCATTAGTAGATGCTAACGATATTCAAAAAGTACATACCTCAAAGAAAACGATGACGCGAGTTATCGTCTCTAACGTTCGAGGACTACAAAAAACACTCGGATTGTAGGCAACAGTTTACTTCCTGGGATTAGTGACGTAGATAAGACCAACATTATCATAGTTCAGCCCTCTCTGCTTTGCTTGGGTACGCCCTCAAAGACGAGGGTGGGGAGCGCCGAGTCAGAAGAGAGCTAAAATGGCGGAGGTTGTGAGTCCCTGCTTTGACTCTGTTTGCAAACTCTTGTTTCATTGTTTAAGCAATTAAATCTCTCGAGTAGACGCTGCTCTTTAGATGCGAGGGCAAAATAGCACTTTATGGACTTACACAGAGGACATCATGTTTAATACGGTTCCGGAAAAATCCAGTCAGAAGTTGTTCACGGAGTTTTCACAATAACTGCTTCTCATGAACCAAAGCTGGATTTGCGCGAGGTCTCCTCTTGAAAGTTGGATTACTGTGCACTTCTGGATCACAGGCTGTAAGTATTCACGTTTATTATTTGCCTTTTACAGTACGTTACGTAACCGGAGATTAACATAATGTGCGTGTAGAGCTAAGCTTGCAAGCTAATTGTCTTGTGTTGTAATACTGTATTTCATAAACAACGTACCATATTTACACACGTGTATGTTGAATTATGCAGACTATCGTTTTTTTTATCGATGTTGGTTTAGACATGTTTACAAACTTGCTAAGTTGCTAAGCTAAATACAAATACAAATGCCAGCTAAACTGTTACCAGTAAAAGTACAGATGATTTGTTTAAAGTTATATGTATTTTACTGTTGTATTTACTTGAAGCTTTCTTAGATTTTGAAACGAAGTAAACACGTAATGTGTGTTGCTAATGTTGGGCCATGGAATATGTAATACATTAACGTTTTAATGAATAGTCTAACGATTTACAGTCATGGTACTCTATTGTTATAATATGTCTTTTTGACTGAATACATGTTTGTTTTATTTGTCTATATCTTAGATTCGCAGCTGTACACATCCTTCTACACTGTATGCAAACATGCAACATCATAACACACAGTACAAGGAGTCAGACTGGCATATGAGGAGCAAAGGTGTGTAACACACATGATGTATTTAGCTAGTGAAACCACTACCAGTCTTAGATGTATAACTGATGATGACAAAGTTTTTTTTCTCTGCATAATCATAGGAACCCAGGCAGTAGCATCGTTTCACAATGTTTCCATCACCATCATCAGTGGATGCCTTTGCCGTCCGTAGCCTGAGATTTCAGATTTGCAGCAAAATTTTTTTGATTTTCTCATTTATTGGAATGCTGTGCAGGTATATAAGTATTTTAGTAACTTTGTTAAATAAAGTAGTATTTACTTTTACAATAAATTAATTGCTTGTTTATATTTTACAGGTATTTGTACCTTGCAGCCATCCATTACAATGTCACCAAGCCGTAACAAAAGCAGGAGGGAAAGTACAAGGCTATGTTCCCAAAACACACAAGTGACATACCGTAAGCAGTAATGTTTTATTTCAAATACATTCATAATTAAAAACTTAATGTATGAAGCAGGGAAATAAATGATCAAAACAAAAGATTTATTGACTGCAATATTTCTACAGTTATGTGGATGATGTGATCAGGCTTGTGTTTGATGAGGTATTTGAAGATAAGCTGAAGGAAACCCCGATTCCAATGGACCTGGCATCACAGTTTGAGAGACCTTCAAAGGAGGACGTGATTGCATGCCATCTTCAGTGCAGGGGTCATCGAAAGCCAAAATTGTGACCGATCTGATCAGGAAGCTCCAAGCGTATCTGGAGAACAACACACGACAGGATGATAACCTTATAGTGTCGTCTTAAATAGCACCAGCTGACAAAGCTTTGATATGCCATTTATCTGAATAGATAGCTGTAAGAAATGAATTGAAAAATTTTTGAAAGAAGAGCACAATATGGTTACTAAAGTATGTTTATTTGTATATTGTTTAACATTTAAATATATATTTGTAATAAATAAATAAAACTTTTGACTGACTATTATATTTTCTTTAAAGTTACATCTTTTGTTCTTTTGGGTATTTTGTTACTATAATGATACTTTAGTGTTATTGGTTTAAAAATGTAATAAAACTTACTCTAGTCCTGCACCTCAAAGGCTTATAGTCGGTACAATAAATGTTCTGTGTGTAGGGATTTAGACAATTTGTGCAAAACCTGGATGATGAATCACGCAGGTAAGAGGCCCTGGAACCTGTTGCATTCTCCTTAAAACCTAATAAGTAAAAACATAGCACTTATAAGTAAGCAGTTTTTCATAATAAAGTTTCCCATAGTGAAATAATGTAGAACATTCATTTCAATTAATACTTTCTTTGTGCTACATTTGGTGTTTCCATATAGTTTGCACAGTGATATAGTATGTAAACAGTCTTTTATAATACAGTTTACTATAGTAAAATAATGTTAACAAATGAAATAGTTTTATAATCATTTCAACAAATACTTTCTATGTGCTACATTTGGTGTTTCCATATAGTTTGCACAGTAATATAGTATGTAAGCAGGCTTTTTTAATAAAGTTTACTATAGTAAATAATGTTAATAAGTGAAATAGTTTTATAATCATTTCAAAAAATACTTTCTATGTGCTACATTTGGTGTTTCCATATAGTTTGCAAAGTAATGTAGTACGTTATAATTACCTTTTGGATGTCTTTGCAACACATTTTCGTCTTCGTTTAGCATTCTGGCAGAGCTAAGGACACCTAAAAAAGTTAAATCCAATCGCGTTAATTGACGGAGATCGTTTATATCGTAACGCCGTCTGAACTCTCTGGATCGAGCTTGAAGTGGTAAGGCAGTACAGACACCATCGTTTATAGAGAAATATAGCGCTTGTTTACGTTGCCTGTGACTCTCAGTCAGAACCGGAAAACCCACGCGTAGTCAGGGGCGTAACCTTTCAAACACACGCCGAACCCAGTTGACCAATAACAGTTGAGTAGTCATCTGACCAATCCGAATACACAAGACATTTTGGGAGGCGGAGACAGGAACTAAACCGAGCGTTTTCCAGACAGTGGGAAATCGGTGAGGTATGTAAGCAATTTATAAGACTCACAGTGCATTAGTTCAAGTTTTAATAACATGTATGTACTATGGGATATTACAATAACGTGCTAACGTGCTCATTTATTAGCATAATTGGTGCTCTTTAAAATACTTTTTATAGTGCATAAATAAAATGCCAAATGGTTCAATAAAAAAATCACTATTTAACCAAGTAGTATTTATGCCTATTCCTATTGTTCAAAATATAGGCAAAAAGTTAATCAACTAAGCTAATATTTTATTTATTTAACAATGTAAGACTTCTTGAATATATGTCCTATGATCCATAAATCTTGTGATTGTTATAATCTGAATATTATTATTTAAAGGGGACAGAGAATGAAAAAACATTTTTACCCGACTTTTGTCTTTGTTGAATAATGGTAGTCTACCCGCATTCACGAACATACAAAAAGTGCTAGACATGCTAAACATCTCAGTCTCATAGAAATTCCTCTTTTAGAAATGTCAGCCAGAAAACAGCCCAATCTGAAAAACTGATGCTTATGACATCACAGGCATCTAACTGCTCCTCCACTTTAAAATAATTGGCTACAATTTTTGAGTGGCAACAAGGTCAGCCAATCAGTAATGAGATTGCAAGTTAAGACAGTAGGGGGAGCCAAATAGGTGCAAAACCACTTGTTTTAAATCCCCCACCCTAATAGAGCTCTGAAAGAGGTTTTTAGGAAGCTTCTTAGGCATTACAGACCCAAACAAAAAATGTTTTGTCTACATGTCACATCACAGAACAATGATAAATACCCCATTCAATCATTCTATGTCACCTTTAACAGGGCCTGCACATTAAAGCATTAAAGTAACCAAATGTATTGTAAATTTTCTGCCAGGACTTGTTAATTTTACAGCATTTCTGTTGACCCTAAAACACAACTCTGTTAAGTGCAAAATTCAAAATACAGGTAAAACAGCTGTAAAAAAACAATACAGTTTTTACAGTACAGTACTGTGCCCTATTTGTACAGATTTTACATGACTTCAACCTAATCACAGTGTCACTGAAAGATAGAAAAATCACAAGGAGGCGCCAGTGAGGGACTCACAGTGCACAGTGGAGCACAACTCTTGGATGCTACACAAGGTTGTTCATGTAACTTCATTCTGTCTCAATCTCCTTTAATACGATGCAGGATAAAGAGAAAATCTTTCCATGTTCTCAGCATTTCGGTAGTGGAAAATGGCCACAATCTTATTTTAGACACACTGACCTACTTTTTTCAATGTTAATGTCTGAGAAACTCTCAATGATAATGACAGACCATCCCTGCACCCAAGCACACCACCAATTCCGACCTTAAATAGATGTATAAACGTTAGAAAGCTGGCTCTACATGAACACGATTTTAAACATCCCCTCAGACGCTTCCCATGTGGTTATGCGTGTCTCCTCAGACAACAGCAAGTGCTTACAAATTTGTGTTAAACATGAACTAATGGTCTCCCTTGGGTGTTATTCAACAAAGGGGGTGAGAGTATCTGCAATAAACATCACAATACTGCTCTCAGAACAGTCTCAGAGAGCCCAGATGAAGCAACACCACAGTGATGATGATGCTGGTCACATTGGCATCTCTCATTTTTCTTCAACATTTCATAAACACAGGTGTGAAACTAAGCACCAAGGCTTTTAATTGGACGTTTACTGCTCCGTGGTTTCCGTCTCATATTGTGCCCTGGCAACAGTGTGAATGACGCCAATGGCCTCCCACCCGTCCCCACGCTCACAGGTTGTAAAATCTTGTCATGGAGTCTCAGCAGTGCAAAACGCATAACAACAACAAAACCATCAACTATGAGTTTAAACTACAAATGATACATATTAAACTTGTAGGCTACTGTTTGGTTTGCTATCTACAGTATCCTACCTCATTAAACATACATTTGAAACATGATCGGTCCTCATTTCAGAGGCTTCTGTTACAACCTCACAGAGAAACGCAAATAGTGTCTGTAGAATATGAAATGTTTTGAATATGAAAATACTTTTATTTTCTTTCTTTCTTTTATTATTCTTGACACCATTCTAGCATCCGGCTCATGGAGAACTGGTTAATCCATACCCAAGTTGATCCACAGAAGTTAATCCATACACACATTGGGGGAGGGGCAATTCGGTATCTTCAATTCACCTAACTTGCGTGTTTTTTGCCTTTGGGAAGAAACCAGAGTAAACCCACGCCGACACATGGAGAACATGCAAACTCCACCTGAACTAGCTAGGGCTCAAACCGGGGACCTTGCAAATTTTGATTTATATAATAGTTTTATTATTCGGTAAAATTTGCTTTTCCTTTTTAATAAAAAATTGATATGCACATTCAATATGCAGCTCCTTCTTCTCTCTATAAGGGTGTTTCTAAGCCAACACTTCCCCTCTGCTCCTGAAGTTTTCCCAGCAGGCAGTCAGAGAGGACACATCACCGCTCTTCTAGTTTGCATGAAGTGATAAACTATTATATACTTAAAAACCATAAATGAATTTTGTACTACATTTTTTAGGACATTTTAAACAATTATTTGACAATTAATTAACAACTAATAAAACCGTTTTTTTTGTTGTTGTTGCATAACTGAGAAAATAATTACTTCCTAAAACAATTGTTGTGATGCTTATGTAAAGGTTGAACAAATAAGGACAACTTGTTAGGGCCCAAGCACCTGTTCTTCAAGGAGTTATTATTATATTAACCTCTGAAGCTTTATCACACTGGTATACTATAGTATACAACTTATCTCCCTATACTGTCAGCTTAGCAGAGCTAAGAACTTAATCAATTTAGTGTCCAGGCAACTAAGCACAAAGCACAGATATCTTGTGCTCTGAGGAGATCTGTATATAGCGATGTGATCCAGAATATCTCCACATTTGTTGTTTGTAAGCACCTGTTAGTTTAATATGATGGCTTGCGTGAGTTGCTAAGCAAACGTTTGTTCCAAACATTGTAGGGGCAATAAAAACCTGTACTGTGCAGATAAAGCACTTTGAATGGGTCGGTGTCACCCAGCACTATTAGTGATGAGCACAAATAGAGAGCTGTGTAGCAGTGAGAATGTGTTGGTAGGGCCGTTAACACTGAGAGGTTATTACCTCATTGATGAGGAAGAAATTCTGGAACCAATGGATTCGGATGGGGCTGAGCGAGTCGACAGGAGTACACTGCTTGTATCTGTAGGGCACACAGAGAATGACAGACAGGACCATAAGAAGATTATGCTAATTTTGCTTCCTTTAACTGAATCAGTTAGAAAACACTAATTTGGGGTGTATCTGGAAAGAGAAATAAAGCCTTAAAGTAAACTTAAGATCTTAAATGAACATTAAATGAACTTTATGGCTGTTTGTGAAGGTCAATGAGTCATAAAGGTCAACAAGATCAAGATAAAGGCTGTGTGTCTTTGCATGTCCTGCCAACTGTAAGGTTACTGCTTAGTTAGGCTTAGCTTTTTATCCTGCATTGGTTAAGCAGCTTTGCAGAATCTCAATGTTAAAGTGTCTGGCTACTTCTTAACACTCTGATACACACTCACACACCTGGTGCATGTGTCACTACTGCTACATTTAATTCAATTAACTCTTTTTACCCTCCAGAGAATGATGGGCTCCCAAGTTGAGTCCAATCAATGGTGATGCAGGTGGACAAACTGGCTCATTCTGGCTGAATCCTTTGGGTTCTGTGCTCTTTTTCCCAGCATTCTTCGCAGTATGGACAACACGAATATGCAGAGAACGCTCACGATGCTGTCCGCTGAGGAAATCCGGCAAATCGTTGATCTGTGAGCAGAGATGTTGTATTTTAGAGAGGCTAATTTAGTGTTAACAATAACAGATTGCTCTACAGAAAAAAAATTGTAATACTATTAAATTACATTTATTTAACTAAGGTTGACAGGAGCATTGTCATGTAATTCAACCAATCAGCTCAATAGGTCTCTTTATACATGGCCATCCCTCAACTCTGTCCGGTGACAGTTTTTTGCACCATCTCTCCTTTACCACCATCGACTCACTCTCTACTGGTATATTTATTCCAGTATTTCTACTATTATTCCAAATATACTTTATTTCATAGTTGATTACGTTATGCAAATTGGTGAAACATTTGTTTTATAATTATTCATTAACACCAATGGCTTTAGATATCTGTCAGTTGGCAGTTGTGATTAAATTACATTAACTGGCCTCATACATCAGCTTAGATTATTTTACATCAGACGAATCACTGAGCCAAAGGATCTACTAAATTGTGACAAGAGGAACGAATGATCTTTTAATAACTTCTACTCACTTCTACTTTGTAATATTTTCATAAATCTGGCATGTTGTATTTCCAACAGCAGGCAGATGAATATGCAATTATTATAGGTAATGACAGAAAAATTGCTGTTCTTTCACCATGGTGACATGAACATTTTTTATGCAGTAGGTCTTGAATCTGAAATGTTAATGACTCAGCTCTGGGCTGTGTAAATGCATAAGCTTTCCAAACAAACCTTTTAAAATGACAGAATAAGTAAATCTTCTCGTTATATAATAATATATATAACTGACGACGGGCCATTGAATTATAAGAAAATAATGCACACCAAGGCGGTTACACCGCAGGTGTGCATTATTTTCAATAATACCATGGGTCTGTTGAATGCTGCATTCTGATTGGCTGAGAAATGTTCCATGGGTGTGCATTAATTTCTGATAACCGCACACCTAACTTGTCAAATGTCTTAAAAATAGGCACCAAAGCAATGTTTGTGGTAACCGAGGTATAAGAGGAATAATTGACTCCGGTCCTTTGAATTATTTAAAAATAAAGCACATCCGCTTCGCGTCGTGCCGCATTGAACCTTGGGTGTGCATTATTTTCTTATAATTCAATGGCCCGTCATCAATTATTCCTTACATAATTCAAAGGACCGGAGTCAATTATTCCGCTTATACCACGGTTACCACAAACATTGCTCTGGTGCCTATTTTTAAGACATTTGACAAGTAAGGTGTGCGGTTTACAGAAAAATAATCAACACCCATAGAACATTTCTCAGCCAATCAGAATGCAGCATTCAACAGACCCGTGGTATAAGGTATGAATAATATATTTTGTATTTATACTACTAAGTTCCCTACTACTTACTCATCAAAATGTTAAATATGATTATTCTCTTATATGTGGTATTAACTTAATAGCATAAAAGAAAATTTTTTCGAACCCAGAAAACAAACATACTGAATAAAATGTATACCTTGTAATGCAAAATATTAAGGGTGCGATGAATTCGTAAATGTACACACAAGGAAATATCGTATCATTTAATAAATTGTGAAAGGTTCATATATAATATTTACACAAGAATTACAAATTACAAAAAAATGTTTATAGGCCTAATGTTTTAGTATTATGTCATTGTAGGGCAACGCTGTACTCGACATCAAGTCAATCCACATTACAGCACATGTATTGCACTATGCTTTATATTACTATTAAGTATAAATTATATTATAATTTATTATAATATTTCCAGGAGATCAACGCAAGGATCTTACGCACATATCTATATCCATAGCTGAAAGTAAAATATCACAGTGTTTATAAAGAATGCTCGCTTACCAGCTCAATGCTCGTGATGTCTCGAAAGCTGAGCGCCTTTCGCAGCGCGCGCGGACGATACTCGCTGAGGTACACGCGCTCGTCGCTCAATATCACGTGCATAAAAACCTTCTTCACCGACCCTGAGACCACCACACACGGCTCACAGGCTCGAATCCGCTCGTACACATCACGGCTGGTGTTTCTCTTCAGGAAAGAGTCCAGTTTACTGTTTGCGCTCCTGGCCATGGGAATGCGCTTCGCTCCTCTCCAGGTGTCACCTTCAACATCACAGGTCCTTTGTGCATACTGACATATTAAATGTTACACGGTGTCATATACACGTCTTTGATTTTCTGAAACTTGAAGACGACGGTGCTGATGCTGTGTTTATCTGTCAGTGACACCGGAGCGTCGTTGTCATTGCGCATGCGCAGCCACCCTTATTAATAGTGCATTACGGGTTGCTGCTTTCATTAGGAATCAACATACATACCATAGAGTTTAATAGACCATAACAATATGAAATGGGAAGAGTATACAGGCAATATAACCGATTGACTATTTCTGTAATGCTTTGTAAAAGACTAGAATATTCAAATTTCTATATTAGTACTATATTTCTATATTACTTTTAATGTTGCTTTTGCGTTTGGAGGGGAAAGCTTGCCAGCAGGGGCGTCATGCACCAATTTTTTTTAAGGGGGCACAGTGTCAACAGCTCACAGAAATTTGTGCATACACAGACATCAAACGAAATATTATAGAGCTTTCAGTCTTTTCCATGGCACTTACATTTCTAACAATCTGAAAACCCCCGCTTTCATGCAAAAACCTCCAAAATAAGATTGATGACTAACTTTAATATCAAATACTATTCAATCGGAATAATGACACATTTGCATCATATTTACATCTGAAACGGCATGTTTTATTTATTTAAGTCTTAATGGCTTGTTTAATTGTGTCATTAATGCATTTTGCACAACAACTACATTATCATATAAAATTAATGTAATTTTAAATCCATAAAGTATATAAACAACGAAAATGACATAAGCTATAGCCACGTGATTGAGTTTAATGTTCAATAATGATTTTAAAAAATATGTTTAGATAAAATTATTAGAGGAACGGATTAAATTTTTGCATTAAATTTTACCTCATGTAAGCATGTGAGATTCCGCACCCGCGTGAACTCTGGTGAACTTTGGCGTTGTGCCAAGAAGATGAATCTCTACTAATATAACGTTGAGACGGTCACATTTAAAACCAGACATGTTCTACACAGAGAAGGTTAACTGCACATTACCGTACTGGGGTTTGGAAATGTTGTGAGCGTTTCTAACACGTTTTAATTCCTCAGATAGCCAAATGCAGCAGCAAGCCAGCAACAGCAGAGAGCTCGTGAGCGCGGCCAGACGCTGATGACGTCTGCGACTGCGCTCTGACTGCAGCGCCAGCTGCCGCCAGAATAAAAGTAATGTAACATGATCAGAACACTATCAAAACGGCGAAAATCTCCGAAAAGTGACAAGGATGCAGCACAGAATGTATAATATTGTGCATATTAAACAGATTAAAAGTCAAATAACAGATTAATGGACGCTTATTTGATTTTGAGGTTGGATGCTAAATCCATTGGCTCAAAAAAACCAAGGGGGCAGGTGCCCCCTCAGTTTGAATGGGCATGACGCCTCTGCTTGCCAGGTATCTCTGGTTAGATTTTAAAGCTGTAGTTTTTATAAGGTTCAATGATTCTCAATAGATTTATTGACATTATGGAACAATTTCGCCACCTTGTGGATAAAGAAACGAATTCGACTTGCTCGTGTAGGTTATTTGATTGAAGTTAGTGGAGTACAAAAGCACCTTAACCTAAGTGAACTGTTTGACATTATGCCACACAGATCATGCAATTCTCATGCAGGAAAAATCAGGAAACCAGTTCTTGAGGGTGAAATTTTATTAACTCAGCCATAAGTTGAAACAACCCAGCACTGGTTTATTTAATAACCCAACATGTGTTCTGTACAATATTTACCAATAGGGTTTAAATATAACCCAGCAAAATTTAAGGTGCAGATTTTATTTAGTAATTCATTGGATTCATCAATTAAATAATCAATTAATAAAGAGACATTGTTATACAGAATGGCTCTAAATAATAATTTATGTGACGAGACACAAAAAAAAAGAAACAGATTTAATAAATTCAGTCTTTTTAATAGTTTTGTCTTGCAGCATAATCAAGTTCATAGGTTTGTGAGATCCACATGTCAGTCCATTTTCAGGACATCTGTAATTTACCTACACTGTAAAAAAATTCCGTAGAAATTGCAGCTGGGTTGCCGATAATTTACCGTAGATTTACATTTATGTTATTTACTGGCAAGAGTTTGTTCAAAGTTAAATGAACATTAAACATTTACAAGTCTTTGTCTTTACAGAGTAAAACTAAAAAAACAGCATCAAGCAAAACATTCTGGGAAACAAATTCTGAAGCAAAAAACAGAAAAAGGATGATGATGATTTCTGATTCCCAGAATGCTTTGCATGAGGCTGTTATTGTATGGTTTTATTCTGTGAAGATAAAGACTTGTTAATATTTAAAATTTATTTAACTTTAAACAAACTCTTGCCAGTAAATAACATAAATGTAAATCTACGGTAAATTACCGGCAACCCAGCTGCAATAACATTGAAATTTCTACGGAATTTTTTTACAGTGTATATTATCCATGAAAAAAAATAAAATGTTAAGGATACTAAATTACTATATGTTAATGCACAGAGAGGAGAGAAATACTGCCTGAATTGACCAACACATGGGCCAGCATCTAGATCTAGTGATGTGCATTGATCTAGATGGCTCTCAAATAAGACATACATTTTAGTCCATCATTTCTCTGTCTTTTCTGAGCCTCAATCCCCCTGCAGGAGACATTTCCATGTAGAGCCCATAAGCCGTCACCATGGCGATTGTTGTAAAACTCTGTAGACACAGAAGTTTGTTGCTATGGCCACAGACGCTGCGGAGTTCCACTGGGTTTGGGGTACGAGGGCAGAATAGGCCGTTCGTTCAGGCTTTCTGAGGGTGAAGGGGTGGAGAGATGGAGGTACACAGGTGCACTGGGTGCAGCTGGCACAGTGGGAGCTGTAGGTGTAGGCACCCTCTGCAGGACAACATGTGGATACACCTGACTCTCAGACCGATAAAGACCAGGAAGCGGAGCCTTTAAAAGGTTTTCTTGACTTCTGCAAAGCAAACACACATATAGAGAAAACTTTGATATCACATAATAGAAATATCTGAAAGCATTTGCACAGATTCGCACCTCAGATATCCACGGTTATCATAACCGGTCAGACCTCCTATATAAACTGGGCTGTCAAGGGACAGACGGGGGTCAAAGTGCTGGGATAGATTGTAAATTTTGGGTGGAGGAAAAGCTTCCCAGTCGCCTTCCTCTCGTTCCAGCCAGCACTCACTCCTTCTTGAAAACTTGCGTATGTCTCTCATCCTGTCAAGTCAAAAATACTGTAAACATGTATTTTTTGCCTACAAAGTTTCTTTTTAATGCCTGTGCATATGGACATACCTACTCCGGCTGTCTGTCCGTTCAGTCCTGTCTTTGCTCAGACGCTCTTGCAGGCAGCAAATGATGAAGGACACGGACATGGCAAAGATGACGATGCTGCTCACCACCGATGCAAGCACAGCCACTTTCAGCCCGCGATCCTCTGGTTTGGGAATTGCTACGAGAGTGACAAAGTATTCAGTTAAAGTGCATTGCATGTACTACCAAACTAAAAATGTGACCATGTTACTTAATCATACAGTTTGAAAAAAAAAACATTAGACAAATAAAAAATAAATAAAGTGATTTAGGACATCATAATGATTACACCCAGACCTTATTTTCATTATGCATCATTATTCATGCAGATATTTTTATTATATAATACTTGCTTGTGCATGCATTTAGATCAATAACTAATTTGCAAAAGCGGACTGATCATAAGTCACATCTTGATTGTTTTAATTACTTTATTAAAGAAATGACAGCAGAAACACTGACCCTCACAATCGGGTGGGTATTTGCTCCACTGAGGGATGTTGCTCCGTAGCACACAGGAGATTTTCTCACTGCCCACCAGCTGGTATCCCTCAAGACACCAAAACACCAAGACTGTACCCAGAGACATTTCAGTGCCCGTCTCTACATAGAAAGAACCTCGCCGAGGGGGCAGCAGTGAAGGACAGCTTAGGCCTGTTAATGCAGCACATGGACAAACATATGGTTTTAAAGCACTAGAAAGTGGAAGACACTTTAAGCAAATATTATATTGGATATAAAATGTACAATTATGCATTTGGCAGATGCTTTTCGAGTGTACATTTTATCAGTATGTGTTTTCACTGGGGATCAAACCTATGGCCTTTTGAGCTGCCCATGCAGTACTCTCTAACAATTGAGCTACAGTAAATAGATAGAAAAACTATAATCATTGATTTATTATTCAATTAAAGTGATCCGACTGTATGCTGTTCACATACACTTTTATAATACACAATCTCATGTTTAGAACGTGGTCAGACATTTGAACCTCACTATATATGCTAAAGATTCAGCACCCACATGGTGCTTAGTCCTTTCTGTCTTTTCCATAATCCACCTCTCCTCCAGTCTTCACATTCCCACAGAGTTTTTAATTTCGTCCTTTTTACCGACTGAATTGTCATCATTGTACTGTCTATCTCCACTGTACTGTCAATATACAGGCAAATTGAGCTCATGTTGACCGTCAGAGTCGGAGTGATTAAGCGGGTAGGGTACACTGGATCATGTTTATTGTTCACACCAGTTAGACTCCGGCAGTGTGTTTAAGCCCCTATGCTGGTTTCATTAAGCCTGGCTTAACTGGCATGGCAATGCTGCCCGAGTTTGATATCATTGCTAGCGTGAAGCATCCAGACTCCAAGGCAAGATAAATAAATAACTCATCACTTTCTTTTTTTGCGTTTTGTTCCCTCCCTTTTCAGTGAAGTTTTCTTAACATGATTAAATAAAGCATAGGGCATTGCAATATAAATTGATTATCCACAAGCCCCTGCGGGTGAGATGGCTGATGATTTTGCTTGAACACGTCTCCCTTGAGTGACCTGTAAAACCACAGACTGCCTTCAGCATCCAGCAAGCTACTTAAGTTCTGTTTATCAATACATCAATTGTGCAACTTTAGTCTCTAAAGCAAGAAGCAAAATGATTTAACATTGTTTATTATGTATATCACCCTGGTATTTTATAACCCCAGCTCATGGTTGGTCAGCTCATTGTCTGTTCTGCTCTGACATCAGAAACTATTTCTGTATACATTGGCTTTCACTCTTTGTCAATTAGGTTATCCTGCTTAAAACGTACATTGACGATGATGCCTCTGTATTTTCATTGTTGCAGGTGAATGGGTGACATTGGATGAATGAGTTAAGCTGATGAAAAAAAAATATACAGGTCATGTTTCATGACCCATAACACATTCTTGTCATAAGGTAATTTGTTCACAAAGGGATTCCACAGATCCATCCAGGAGAGATCCAAAAATCCTTTTGGTTTGCAGTATGCAGTACTACTTTGAACACAGAATACTGTACTGTACCGTACTGTACATGATCATGGTGGCGATACAGCAATGCTCTAGTTCAGTTTCAAAGCTGGCAACCTTATAATGTACAGTAGCTCAGAAACTGCCAAGGACTCTTAAACTGTCCGCCACGTGGCACAAAAGCCTCCATTGTTTTACCTGTGGAATAAACCTTAGGGTGCCTGATGCCTGTGAATAAACTGAAATGTACAACTATTAATAAAATCACATTATACAATCAAACAGAGGGCCTATATTACACACTACACACAGTTTAATAATGTCCACCTTTCTCTGTCAGACTCAAAGCGCCACAAATCTGTCACGCATACTGAGTTTAAATCAGGCTCATGTCAATAAACTATTTGCAAAGTACACTCAGCGTACGCATGGCTGAGGAGCGGGCTGATGCCAGCATATTTGATATATTCTCCAAAGATATTAAAAATTCCATCAATATTGTTTACTGTTCTCTCTGTGGTCAAGCTCTGTTTTGCTTGACCATGAAGCATTTTTATGGTCTCAGATTTGTGCAATTTTGAAAGCTGTGTTAGTATGTAAACTCTTAAGAAGATTTAGTTTTTTAAGCCCGCACATGAATTTGCATGTGAATAAATGCATGTGTGCTTATATATTTTTGTGCTTTTTTGCAGTTATAACATCTGTCTGAACAAAGAAAAGTTATGCACACAGTTTTTGTAATTCATACAAAAAGTGTGGAAAGTGCAATCCAGGTTACATTTAGACTTTAAAATATGAACTACAAAACAAATCAGAATTACAAATGAGAAATAAACTTTTAATAATTTTCAGTATACTGCAGTAATTGCTTGCATATAAATATAATGACATGCAATTGTTACAGCCGTAAAATAATGTTGTAGTTGTACACACCTGTGTAGTTGTTAGAGGGGAACTCTGTGCTGTTCATCCTGGTCTCAGTGGAAGGTGTTGTGGTTGTGTTACGTAGCAAACTCACAGAAGACTCTTCTTCTTCTGGTGTAAATGTCCAAACCAGAGTCCATGTTATAGACCACAGCAGGAAGCAGCAGACAAAGTGACTGTCTTTAAAAGCCATAGATGCTATGAGTAAACACCAGTATCAATGTCAGTGTGCCATATTTGGGTCTCAGTGCTGAATGGTCTGTTGTGACTCCAAAGATTTTATGCTTCAGCTGTTCACCCACTAACACTCCAACCTCTCTTCCAGAAGATCAAGTCCAGAGAGAGAGAGAGAGAGAGAGAGAGAGAGAGAGAGAGAGAGAGAGAGAGAGAGAGAGAGAGAGAGAGAGAGAGAGAGAGAGAGAGAAAGAGAGAGTGTGTGTGTGTGTGTGTGTGTGTGTGTGAGAGAGAGAGGGGTTGTTCTTGCTCTGTCGTGTGTGTTTCTCAGCCTCTCTTGGCTATAAGCTGCTTGTCAGTGAGCAAATAAACACAACGCTTG
>NC_133337.1:12867847-12927847 GCF_030506205.2 Paramisgurnus dabryanus
TCTCTCTCTCTCTCTCTCTCTCTGTCACTAACTTATGTGATTATGTGACAGTGCCTTTAAAGTGGTGTTGGACATTTTTTAATATTCATATGTAAACTTGCACCACCATTCAAAAGTTATTTTTTTTCATATATTTTTCAATGTTTAACAATAATAAAACTTAATGGAACTTATGCTGTTAATAAATTAACAAAAAATTCTAAAAATCTTAAAAATCTTTAATTAAAAATTTCCTTAATTAATTGGTCCTTTCAGTAATTTACTTTAAGGGGTGTTCATAAGACTTACATGACACCTTCAAAATCATGACATAGCACGTCATGAACATGAAAGAGATTTAATAAACATTTTTGACAACTGTCATTAAGAGGCATTCGTTCAATTATGTCATTTTTAATGCAAAGAGGACATTGTTTGAGATGTCTTTGTTATGACAACAACTTGACATTAACCAATACATTATAACTTGTCATGACAATTGACATTACCAAGACAAAGTGACCTTTTTACCAGTGATACAAATTGAATTTGTCATTAAAATGCCATTAAGTGTTAATACTCTCATAGTTTTATAACGGCATCATGAATATTCTTCAGTTTGTAAAGTTTCCTCCATGTGTTTAAGAAATAAATAAATAATAATAATAACAATAATAATAATAATAATTATTATTATTATTATTATTATTATTATTATTAAAATTAATACTAATTATATTTTATTGCATTTGCTGACAGATTCACCTAAAATTAAATGAAAACAGTACAATAATGGGTTAAGCCATGCAGTGTTGGTTTTTTTTATGTATTGTGCACACACATAAAGCTATGTATAATATTTTGACGTTTTGTTAAGATATTCAAAATTATTTGACAGAGTATTAACACTTATTGACATTTAAATTATAATTGATAATGATAATAATACAAATGATAAATGATAACAAATCTGCTATATGTTTATGACAGATTTATGATAAGTTATAATGTATTAGTTTATGTCGAGCTGTCATAACAAAGACATTTCACATAATGTCATCTTTGCATTAAAAATGACGTAGGCTAATTGAAAAAATGATACTTAATGACAGTTGTTATAAAATCTACTTCATGTTAATGACAGGTGTCACGTCATGATTATGAAGGTGTCATGTCAATCTTATGTACACCCCTTCTGTTATGGTCTGTTTGTGTGTTGGATGATTGTGATTCTGAACTGTGTGTGTTTACACACACATAATTTAATTGTCATGAGGTTTTTAATCTACTCCACAATCTGAACCACATACAATTTAAAGAAATTTGGTTACGCTTTCTTCACTCTGGCCAAATGTTTTCTCTAAAATGTTTGATGAACAAGCTGTCACCATTTCAAATGCAAACCTGTTTAATATAAATACAAAGTCTTTTAGCACATCAAACCCTTTAAACTCTGTCCAAGTGGAGGACAGCCCTTAATCTTCTGCATTGTGTCATGGAGAGGACAGGCTTTTCACACAATTAAAGCACAGTCTTGTGGAGGAACAGCGGTTCGGCCGAGTGTTTTCACAATGTTTGAAGATTTAAGCATTACTGACATTCATCCCCTGCTAAAACTCTAAATAGGTTTAAAGGTAACTTAGGCAACATTGATTAGATTATGTAACACTGTATTCAGCGTAAATACCCTGCCTGTATGCAAAGCATCAGAGGAGAAACATTGATGCATTTCAGTGCAGACATATCATACAGTACATGTTAATATGTCTTTAAAAAATATATGAGAACCATTCTTAAACAGCACTTCTCAGGCATACAGTGCTCTGTTTGTAATGACCCTCACCATTGCTCATTTACTGTAATAAAGCTTTAATTTACCACAGCATTTCCTCAGATTAATTTAGCTTGTCTTGAAAAAAATTACAAAAACTTACGTTAACAACAGAAAAGCAGCAAACACAGACTTTTTTGTCTGCATTATGTTGCACGTGCGTTATTATGGCATCAGCTACTGCACATCCATTGGAAAAATCTGATTTGCTGTGCCTGAATCTAAATGAATATCAGTCAAAGTAATTGCTCCTCTGCTCCACTAGGTGGCACGTTATGCGCATTACTGTCATTTATAGAAGATTAATGGATTGAGATTCTCTTTCACTGTTGGTGCATCTTTGAAGTGTAATTTCATAAAACGTTTCAGATCACAAATATATAAATCTTTCTATTTCTATACCAGTCATTCATCCATATGGCTGATACGGCCTAATATACCTGGCGTGGATAAATAATCATAAATGCTTCAATATATATATATAAAGTTTAATATATATATATATATATATACATATAACTTTAATGTGTTGTGGTCACAACAAAATTCTTTCCATTTAATTTTTAAAACAAAATTTCATAACTGTCAAGAGTGAGCAGTTGAGTCAAAACTTTTGCCTAGTTGCCTATATAAGGTCTGTGCACCAGGATACATATCTGTATTGTGTAGTACATATGTTCTAGAAATTGCAGATAAAAATGTTTAATCACAGCATTAAACCCACTAACCAAGACTGTCGTCAAGAGCTATTGTGGATGATAGTGCAGGTGTGTTTTTGTTTTTATTCATTTACAGTTTCAACAGCATGTTCTGCGGTCCCTGCTGGTTTTATTCTAAGAAACTGTCTCTTTTGCATTCAAACGGTTCAATTTGGCTCGGTCGCATCGTACCTACGGCCCCACATCCATTCAAAAACTTCACTGATTAACCTCTGATTGGCCAAGATGTAAACTGGGAGGAGATACTGGAATAAAGACTGGAATAAATGCTTTACTGTGCGCTCATACATTTCGCCCTTATGCTTGGAAAAGTCGACCACCTCAAAAACAAGTTTTTAGGGGACATTTGAAGTACACAGCAAGTGTCACTGGGAACATTACTGTCAAAAAGAACAAAGCATGGCGAACTCTAGATAAAGGAATACACAGGTGGAGACACACAAAAAGGAGCTGTTGTCTATTTCATCAACACACTCTGGAAGGGCTATAAGAGGGTCGTCTGCACATCACTCTTGAATGGAATAAAAGGACGACAGGACAAGACTCATTCGTACGGGATCCAAAGACAAGAGTTGTACTTTAAATTCACACAACTTCTCTGAGAAGGTAACATTCTTTAGGCACGAAAAAGGGAAGCAGTAGTGGACAGCAAAAGCATTTAATTCGTGTAATAGTTGAAAGAGGGAGTAAAGATCAGGTTAAGTGTGACTTAAAGAAAGATTTGAAGAACCTTCGATTTTGGAGAACTGAGTTATAACGCATTTTCCCATGAGGCTGGAAGGCGCCAGAATGGACTTGATCAAAAAAATATGGACGGCTCGGAAACTCATTCTCGTGGTCATGATCCCTTTATTACTACTGCCTCTTCCTCTCATCCACCCGTGCAGCGTAAGTAAACATCCAGTCTTTTTAATCTTCACATACACTTCCACTCGAGGGCAAAGCGCTTCATGCGCATTTCCGCACCGGTGCGCAGTGGTCACTTTTGGATATTTTCATTAAACTGCAAGTTTATACAGGGTTTTATTAAAAGACTTTAACTCCTTGAAACTTCAAAAATTATTTAAATAGTTCATTTGACAGTTTATTTAAAGAGTGTAATGGACAGAACGGATGTAAAGTTAATATCACATTTTGAAGGCAAACAGGCAAGAAAATATACAATGTAACAAACAGTGTTATTTGATCGTCGTTTGAGGTCTTTGGGGTTATTCTAGTAGACGCAATGACCTCTTACCAAATTGGTAGTTTTCCAGGTGCAGTATTGTAGAACGCCGCCTGGTGGAATTGTTATTTGTAACAAACACTGGCGTTTTTACAGATGTTGTTTATTTATGGAAGATGTGGGAACTTATAGTTTAAGTCCAATGTAATCAAATCCTGCAGAGAGGCAGTTACTAATCTGGGCTTGGAGCTATCACACCTGACATGATGTTACAAATATTTTTTATTTTATTTTATGTACTGTATACCAGTGGTTTTCAATCTTGTCATAGGGGACCCACTGCTCTGCACATTTTGCATGTCTCCCTTATCCAACACACCTGATTCAGATCATCACCTCATTTAGGGAGAGATCCATAGAACTGGGTGTGTCAGTTAAGGGAGACATACAAAATATGCAGATCTGTGGGTCCCCTAGGACAAGATTGAAAACCACTGCTGTATACTATGTCACCTATTCAGTAATAATCAGACTTTTGATTGTAATTGATAAAACAGTTATGAAGCCAATAATGAAACTGGGAAGGAGGAGATGAGTCAATCTTTAGGAAATGTCATTATCCACTGCTTTGACAGCTTTAATGCAATCACAAAACACATTTAAGATTAGATCACCTCTCCTACAGGTTTCCTGACCTTATCTTAAAGGTTTTTCTGATAGTTCTTTCACCAAGGGTCAAAATAAAACCACAATCAGCTATAGTTTGCAAAACTTCACTAATCCCATCTCACCCTTTGAGTGAAAGCATTCACACCAAACAATTATGTAATGAATGCAATTTGGTTTGCTACATTGTGATCTGTCCTGGGGGGTTGGTGGGGGTTGCTAATGTTGAAACAAAACCATAGTATTTTTAATGCTATTAAAACTATTTATGCTATTTTTTAAACTATTCAAGCTACTTCAGAAAATATATTAACCAGTGTAAAAGTAGTGTTTGCTACGACAATAGTATAAGAGTCAACTGTTTTCCCTTACATGAATGTCCCATCAAATCTTCTAACAGAAATCAATCAGAATGTACTGATTGCTGGAACAATGAGATTAAAGCAGAACAAAAGCATGTGCCAATGGAGCTTTAATCTGCTGGTGTGGCACATAACTCTTGGAGTTCATGAATACAAGAGCACGCTGAGTAATAATCATCTTATGACATGCACACAATGCAAAACAGTGCTGAGACCCATAAAGAAAAGTCTGCAGGTGTTTGCTGAAACATATAAAATTAGCTTTGCACACAAAAATATATTTGCGCAAGCATATTAGTTACTTTCATTACAAAACTGTATTGTAAATTGTATTTAATTAAATAGTTGTTTTTATATAAATTTATACTGAATATTGAAGAAGTAACAGCCAATTAGAGCTCAGCATAGATGTGAACTCCTTGTTTTAAAAGCATCTCAGGGTAAAACCTTACAAAGCTGCTTGATAAATGCCAAGAGTACATTTATGCAAATTTTCCCCCATAGTTATTGCATAATTTTAAGAGTTTACTATTATTAAAAAATGGGTAAATATTAATATGTGAGTAACTGACCCTAAACATTTGAAGGTATTGTACATCATTCTCAATAACCGTGTCTGTATACACAAAACTGGAATGTGGTAGGCCTGTTACGAAACACGATTAATTCAGCAATATGAGTCACCTGAGGAACATTTATTAGCCGCTAGCCTAACATTCGTGTGAGACAGCTAATGTGATTCAAATGTGTTTCTACAATCAATTTTTTATTCAGATGCTGGTCACGCACGTGACAGTCTGTGAAGTCTTAATATGGCAGGGATGTCAGGATTTGTATTTTTGTCTTAAAATGCTGACTGACCCACCTTATTTGTTGCTGCAAACATTTCAGAATTGCTTAAAATAAAACTCATAACCCAGACCTGCATTTTGGACTGGAAGGTACAACCATGTCCTTTCTCCTGTTTACATATAAAGATGTGTGTGTTCTCTTATTGAAAAACATTTAAAACCGTTCAGCTGCAAAAATACAAATGAGTTTTAGCTATTGAAACGCACTCAACTGAAAACTCGTTTTACGAAACACTCAAACGGTTCATGCATGTTTAGGCTGACCTGTATTTCTGTTCTATGATCTGCTGTAGGAATCCTCTTGTGCTTACGTCCTGATTGTTACCGCGGTATATTGGGTATCTGAAGCTGTTCCACTGGGGGCCGCAGCACTGGTTCCAGCTTTTCTCTACCCACTGTTTGGAGTCCTCAAATCCAGCGAGGTATGAACATTTTCCCATCTTTTTCTGTATGGGACAACAACAACACGATGCTTTAAACTGAAGTAAAAAAGGTCAATTTACAATGGCATCTGCATGTGTGGCTCTGACTTTGAGAAAAAAACCTTCAGAATTCTTTTTACCTGCATATGCATTATTAAAAAAAAATACAATGTCATGTCATATAATACTATATATAATATAGTATAGACAATATACATACATACAATATTCTATACAAATTTAATTAACACATAAGTGTTACTGAAATCACTCTAAAATATTAAATATAACACAGACAGAACTTTGTGTTTCTTGCAGAAGTGGTTTATGTATTTGGTTACAATCAGTTTCACTTACGACCCTTCAAGATTTTTTAAATTTTTTTCATCAGGTCCAAGCTCCAACCTGTAAAATTTTTACGTGATGAATAACCGTACTGGTACCTCATTTTTTTGTTACTGGGATGATACCTTTTAAATAGGTCCTCCTACTATGTACCATGTATGTACTAATATGTACCGTTGTGGTACTAACTTAGATGAACCAATATGCAGTTTTTAGGAAAAAAAGTGTATTTTTTGTACCTTTATTTCTTTGAGTGTACAGTTCACAATAAACCAACAAGATATTACATAAAACAAAATTCTGTATCATGTGACTAAATCTAATTGATACATTATCAAAGCAACTTGTCAATCTTAAGACCCTGCATCACGTTTGGAAAATATGTATTGCTTTTACGCAATCGTACCTCTCAGTAAGTCTGTGGACCGAACAGGCTTTAAGTTTCTGATGTATTTATACTGAATTAATAGCTGTTAATTCCTCTAGCTGTTGCCTGTAAATAGTTTAGAGCAGTGGAAAAGTAACTTAATTAGACCAGTGAGAGTTTCTGTTGAGTTAACATAACCTTTCCAAAGTTTTAATTTTAAGTACATTTTCAATGCATTTACAGTATACATTTATATCAGTATACATGCAGCTTATTTGCAACACATCTCTTAGGGATACAGCTGCATTCAACTGCAATGTTATGGTAATAGGTCAGAAATATATTGTTAAGGGAGCAATAAAAGATCATGGTTTATTAAGACATCATAAATGCATCACCTTTCTTACAATTTATTTTTTGTCATGGTGACAATGTATTCAGAAAGGCTAGATGTTTTGTAAGTAATTCATAGCAAACTGTGTGTGCAGGTGGCCTCAGAATATTTCAAGGACACAACTTTATTGCTGATTGGAGTCATATGTCTGGCTGCATCTATCGAAAAATGGAACCTACATAAACGCATCGCTCTGCGTATGGTCATGATCGCTGGAACCAAACCTGGCATGTATGTGTTTCAGCATCACTGTTACAAAATCAGCATTCAAACTAAGCATGCATTTTTTTTTACAGTAGGCTATGTGATGTTGTGTTGCAGGCTGGTTTTAGGGTTCATGTGCTGCACGGTCTTTCTCTCCATGTGGTTGAGCAACACGTCAACCACGGCGATGGTTATGCCGATCGCCGAAGCCGTGCTACAGCAACTAATCAGTACGGGAATAGCCGATTCAATGGATGACTCTGTAACCATAGATACGCAGGAGGAGGAAAGCGGTGAGTCAAAGCTGCAATCACATGCGATCTAAACATCTGTGCACTGTGATTATACAAAATGCTGATATATGAAATATAGCTGATGATATTTGTCTAACTTAAATTGTTAATTGTCTAAATTTGTTTTACATAACATTCTTTACAGATAAAGAAGAAAATCTGAAATCAAGCAACAATGAACTTGAACTGATGAACCGCAAAGACAAGTATGTCTGTGTGTCTGACCAATATTGTTTTAATTCTTCCTAGCACAACGAGAATATTTATTTTAATCTTTCTCTAATTGCAGTGAAAAATATGAAGTCTGCATGCTGAATGAGGTAAGAAAATATCTGTCATTTAATCAAGTAGGTGCACATGAGACCAATAACATTGCAAAAAATATGGCTGAACATTATGACTTTTTAGTACTTGGCTTTTTAGTACAAGTGCTTAAGAGACCGTAAACTCAATTCTGTGTCATTAATGTTAATCAAACAACCCAAGACAAAGAGAAAATCAATTCTGTTGCTCTAAAAATAATAATAATTATATTTAATTAATACAATAAAGACAGTGTTATTATTCATTTGATACGATTTCTGTACCTTATGCTAATTTTAGACCTATCGAAAAAATGTGACATGACTTGACACTTATCAGGACTCGACTTGACTTGCTTAGGGTGAACCCTTGACTTGACTTGATTTTTTTTTTACTGCGACTTAAGACTTGACTCGAGAGTTGATGGTTAAGACTTGAGGCTTGCTTGGACTTGACCATGTGTGACTTGTCCCCACCTCTGATAGTAAAACAATTCAGTTGTTTTTGTGTGTATATTTATGTAATGCTCTTTTTTAGTTGGCATTGCTTGTTAAATTGTTTAATGATTTTTATTAAAACGTATATTGCACAATTTATGCAAACAATTATGATGATTTCATATGCTTCCTAATATAATTGATTCAATTGTACAGGTTTGTACAGCTCTTAAAGCAAAACATTTGTTTACTTTACAAGAACTTGAATTGTCAGATAAATTTATCTACAGTTTAGATATTTTTACTGAAAAACAAGATACTGATTAAGAATAGGATTTTTGTTCGTGAACAAAGGTCAAAGTGTAAAAAAATGTTTTGTTCATACTGTAGGAGTCGAACGGTCTAGCATTAAAGCTTGCCTTCAGCTCAGAATTTTCTAAACAAACAAATGGATATCTTCCCGAGGTGAGACAATTCACCTTTAACTTACAGTACCTCTACAGAGGTGGCTTCCTATACATTTCAAAAACGAATTTGTTGTATTTTTCCTAAACAGGCCCCAATTAGGATTCCTGTGCCAAGGAAACCTAAAATCCGGAGAGATTCTCTGTACCCGACCAAAAAAGATCACATGATCTGCAAGTGCCTGTCTCTCAGCATCACATACGCGGCCACCATCGGCGGTCTCATCACCATAACCGGCACATCCACCAACCTCATCTTCGCTGAACAATTCAACAAGTATGTTATGACCACTGTTTCCGTTTCATTCAGTATGATAAACGGTACTTTCAGAACATTTCTCTGGGATTTGTTTAAGCACCTTGATTCAATCCGCTCAATCTTATCGTCTGCACATTTTAAAGACCCTAAGCAGAAAAATAACCCTTTACTTGTGAACACTAAATGGGCAAAGGTGAATTTAGTAATATATTTTGTAAACTGCATATATACAGTAAGTCATAGTGAAAAGAGAGTAGGCTACTTACTAGGTCAGTAATCTTAAACCACATAAACAACACCAGTGATTGCATTATAATGGAAATACGGTTATCATAGACTTCCAGAAATGATCAATGGAAACTCATAATTTGGAGAAATCTTGCATCACATTGATTGGACTTCAGTATCTTCTTAAGGGTTTGATACACTCTGTAAACAGACCCTTGTCCTTTACTTCCACACTGGAACAAAAAATAAGCTGACTGAGCAAAGATGATTTAATGAACACTTTAATGTCTGATTCATGCAACATTTCTGTAAAAAAAGAGATAATATATACCACTTAAACGATTTTATAAATAACATTGTTAAAAAGTTATTATAAAATGTCTTTTCCAGTCGGTACCCGGAAGCAAAGGTCATCAATTTTGGCACGTGGTTCATCTTCAGCATTCCCATTGCTCTGATCATGTTGGTTCTGACCTGGATATGGCTGCACTTTTTATTTCTGGGATGCAAGTAAGGACATCCGACTTTTGTTTTTTAAGATTATTTTGAAGGTTTGCTTAAAAGAGGTTGCGTGAGGTTATCTCGGGTGAACTCAGAGGCTTTTATCTGTTCACAGTTTTAGAGAGACTTGCTCTTTCAGCAAAAAACGCAAAACCAAGCGTGAGATCCTGTCAGAGAAACGTATCCACGAAGAGTATCAGAAACTTGGACCTATCAGGTAAACCAGAAAGGGTTAAACATTTCATAGTACGCACAAGCACGGTTATTACCAGACGCATTATTTGACTCATATATGATGTTCTTCTACTCTACAGCTACCCTGAAGTTGTGACGGGTGTTTTCTTCATTCTGATGACTGTACTTTGGTTTACCAGGGAGCCGGGATTCGTCCCTGGCTGGACGTCCTTGTTCGAAAAGTACATGAACAGTCTGCAGTCACTTGACACAAAGAATTCCAATCATGTCCAAAAATGCAACATTTTTGGGCATCCAGATACATTTTGCTAAATTTAAGGCAGTATCTTTTTGGATCAGAAACAAAAGTTGTATATGCATCCCCATAGAAAGTAGTGTAAAGAAATATTCATTCTAATGCTTGTGTCCTGCAGGAAAGGTTATAGGACGGATGCCACAGTGTCGGTACTCCTCGGGTTCCTCCTCTTCCTCATCCCCGCTCGAAAGCCTTGGCCATCTGCATACTCCAGTGAGAGCAAAGGTCAGATCTCACGCTGCCCGCAGCAGGGCTACTGCATGCTCCATAAGCATTCGCTCAGCAGGCCGCTGCTGTAAAACAGCACGAGGGTCTGGATCTTTTGAGGACATGATGTGAACGCTCTCGATGATGCACCCTGCTGGCCGGGTTTGGTAACTGCTCTTTTCTGTGTGTTTTTTTGCAGTTGATGATGAAGATGAAAAGGAAGATGACCCATTGGCTCCAATGATCACGTGGAAGGACTTTCAGAAACTGATGCCATGGGAAATTGTCATTCTGGTGGGAGGAGGTTATGCGCTGGCTGCCGGATGCAAGGTGGGAAATGGGTTGTATAAAGTAAACAGTAGGGTGGTGTGGATCGGGGTGGTCAACTGAAAGGTTGTAGGTTCACATCCATCACAATTATGCCATTGATCAATACAGTCGGTGCCTGTATTAAGTATACATTCAAAAAAGATATATCTTTAAACATATCACTTCTCTCGGACAGGTGTCAGGACTCTCCATGTGGATGGGTCGGCAGCTGGAACCAATGAGTGGTCTTCCTCCGTGGGCCGTCACACTGTTGGCTTGCCTGCTTGTATCGGCCGTGACAGAGTTTGCCAGCAACCCCGCCACACTCACGGTTTTCCTGCCCATCCTCTCTGCTCTGGTTAGAACATATAAATACACACACAAACCTGACGAAAAGAACAAGATCACACAGATAAATGAAACCGTATCATCTCAGTTGTGTTCTCTTAGTAATGACTTTAATAAATGACCCCTGTGTCCCTGCAGTCAGAGACTCTACAGATCAACCCACTGCACACGCTCATTCCTGCCACCATGTGCGTGTCCTTTGGCGTCATGCTGCCTGTTGGAAACCCGCCGAACGCCATCGTGTTCAGTTACGGACACGTGCAGATCAGCGACATGGTATGAATAAACAATATCCTGTTATATCATCTTTGTAACGTTCCTCCGCTGTGCCAAGAACGTAGTGTTAAGAGGCCAAATAATTAAACATGTTTTCTAGAAGCACACTGGTCACCCATGACATTTTAAGATGACCCCCTAGTACAAATGTACACCACCGGTCAAATGTTTTGAAACACTTACTCATACTTTATGGTGCAGTTTCCCTTTAAGCCTAGTCCCAGACTAAAATGCACATTTAGGATGTCTTTAATGTAAACGATGTATTTTTAAATACTAGATCAGTGCCATTGTTTTGTCACAAGAAGCACATCATTAATGTTTTTTTTTTTTTTAAGGTATGTTTGTAAAAACAACTTTAATGTCCTAATATAAATAAGACCTAGTCCTGGCTTTATCAAAACCCTGTCTGCGAAACCACTCATATTTTTTTCACATTATAGAATAATAGTAAACTCATCAAACTTATGAAATAACACAAATGTAACTATATGAATTATCGGTAACACATTACAATAAGGTTCATTAGTCTACATTAGTTCAAAGTTCAGTTTATTGCCATATAGTGTAAAACACAATTGGAATTTTTTACAGCCAGTCATGCATGGATGTAATGTGGCAAACGAAACATTTAAGACAGAACAAAGATAAGACACACAATACACAATTATATGGAAGGTACTAAATGTAATACTGATATACTGATACTAATACTGAATAATAAAAGTAGGAGTATTAGAGACATTAAAGTGCAAACAGTGCATTCAGTCCTGAATAGAAATCGAACAAGTTAACATGAACTAATAATGAACTGCATTTATACAGCATTTATTATTCTTTGTTAATTTCAACAATTACTAATACTTTATTAAAATCTTGTTAAGATTAGTTAATGCACCGCGACATGAACAAACAATGAACAGCTTTATTTCTATTAACTAACATTGACACAGATTAATAGAAACTGTAACAAATGTATTGCTCATGGTTTGTTCATGTTAGTTAATACATTAACTAATGTAAACTAATGAATGTTATTGTAAAGTGTTACCGAATTATCTTTAGGGCTGTCAAAAGATTAATCGCGATTAATCACATCCAAAATAGAAGTTTGTGTTTGCATAATAAATGTGTGTGTACTGTGTGTTTATATAATGTATAAATAAATACAAAAATGTTATTTAGGTATATTTTTATTTTATATTATATATCAATCAATCATTCAATCTCTCTCTCTCTCTCTCTCTCTCTCTCTATATATATATATATATATATATATATATTGCAAATTTAAGATTAATGTGTTTAAAATTAATGTGTGCATTCATATACATAATTACACACAGTGCACAAACATAAATGATGCAAAAAACATTTCTTTTGTATGCGATTAATCGCAATTAGTCTTTTGACAACCCTTATTATCTTATGACTAAAAGTATTCAAAAAGCAAAGTCAATGTCATCCATTTCAAAACTAACTTTTAAAAAAAGCGTTTGTTTTCTAGTGAAAAACAATCAATATGTTTGGCACATACAACTGTATTTTTGTCTACAAAGCTAATTTCAAACATTTAAGCAAACACATTCAGATTAAAATATGTTTAAGGTAAACGAATAACACAATTTGTAGGTTAACCCCTGTTACAATATTTAAGCACATTTTAACAGACGAACTTATCTTACTAAAGTGTGGAACACTTAACAAAATATTATATTATAATATGTTTATAATATTCATACTCCCAATGTACAACTTTCTGCAACATACTGAAAAACATTGCTTTCACGCACTTTAAGTTTATTTTCCCTTCATATATTTACAGGTGAAGGCTGGCTTTGGTGTGAATCTGATTGGAGTGTTTGTGGTCATGTTGGCTATAATGACATGGGGAGAGCCACTTTTCCAACTGAGCGAGTTCCCTACCTGGGCAGTGATGCGTAATGTGACGGGCAACTTGTAGCTGATGTGGGACAGAGGCGGTGTGAGTTTGACATATAGGGATTGAGGACACTTAATAAACACTAAAGGAGGCAGTGGGCACATACATTATTTTTAAAGGTTTTGTTTTTATCTGTCCAAGGAGTACAGAAGCTGACACTACCTGTGAATATTACTTTAAGCTTAATGGAAATGTTTAATATATTACGTACTGTACAAACAGTGGCAAGTATTCAAAGTTATCAAGTTTCTTTTTATTTAGAGCTCAATGTTGCCTTAAAGCTTTAGGTGTAGATTACATCTTTACAGCTGAACTTTATGTGCCTACACAAAATACAATCAGCAGCACGTTTCGTACCAACTGAATGTAATGCTTTAATTTCTGAGGCCTAACAAATGTTATTGTACTTGAGAGTTTTGAGGGAGATTAAACTGATGAAATCAGACATTGTGCCTAACATGCTGTTACCAAAATGTTACATCGTTTTTGCGGTGTGGTTACAGATTATTCAACTGTCATTCTTCATTATTCCTACAATCACATATTTAATTGCTTTTGAAAGGTGGCCGTTAATCAATGCAATGTACATACAGAAAACTAACGTTTTGTTATTGCCAGCGATCCACTGGCGTATTCATGACAGAATCACTGTAATATGTTTTGTGAAGACTTTGCTTCACCTGATATCACTAAAACAAAATAAACCTGTGTATTTTTGGTTCATTCATTCTGCATTTCAAACATATCCCTGGTAACATTGAAATTCTGTAAAACAGATAACTTTTGAGATCATGTTTATTGATAATCTCCACCCATACACATAAATAAGATGATCAGGAAAAAGGCTTCATTTATCATTAGCAAACATTTAAGTGCAAATCTGCCTTTATTGGTCATAGAGTCCAGGTCACATCTCTAATGTCCATTGTTTTTTAATGCAACGCCACACAGTCTGTTTTAACTATAATTTTGATGCTCCCTCTGTGGGTTCATATCCGTTATTTTGGATTTTCTCCTTGTACTTCAAGAAGTCCCTTCTTTTGCTGAAATACTTCACCTGCCATAAAAACAGTCAGTTTATTTACACACATGGTCATTTATATTAAGACTGCTGCAAAGAATAAACTCAATACTAAAGTTTAAGCAATACAGTATGTAAAACAGTTAAGATTATACAAAGGCAAACATCTGTATGATGTCATCACATGACAAGCGTGTCCACTTATCACTGTGACATTTTAAAATACATGCTGTGTAAATTCTTTTAACTTTATTATTTGTTGTGTAAACAAAAAAGTCCAAGGAAAGAGGTTAAACAATGCTGCTGCAGCACAGTTTCGGTATATTTATCATTAAAGAAAGTCAAATTGAGCGCAGCATTGCATTGTGGGGTACATTTTGTCACACCTTAAACATGTTACAGATGTATTATGAACACTATACTGCAAAATTAGTATGTTATTATTTTTCGTAACGTACTGTCGTTTTTTCAAGAAACAATTTTTTAGAAACACAATTTTACTCTACGCATAATAAATAAAATTGTGTGTCTAAATCACTATCTAGTGAATACTTTTCTATTTTTAACACTAGCAGAAGAACTGAATAATAAAAACACGACTGACCCACTGCGCAGGACACTTGGTTTCAAACTCTTTCAGTTGTTTCCCACAGGCAGATGTCTCATCCTGATTGACATCTAAACACTTCCACAGTTCGTCTCTCGCTCCCCAGCAGGCTTTGCGTTCACTGGCATTAGGGGCACTCATCTCTGTGTTCATCTGTATGACAACACAGCAGGTTTGTCACACACTTTTGACACTTATGTGTCAAATCCTAAAATCTACAAATGTCATTAATCTTACTTGTTTATTGGTGAAAGTCTGGTGGTTATAAAACATGTTATGATTTACTACATAAAAATCAAAGATCTGCAAGAAAAGCTGTTTAGTGATCAGTTAACTAAGACGCTGCAAGACAGGACGATGGCAGAGAATCCGATTTTAATAATAAATCCTGACCGCTTACCAAAGGCGATTCATCACTTAATGAACTTTAGGATCTCCTTTAAATTGTAAATAAGCAATTAAACGATTTAATAACTCAATACAACACGCACAGAGTCCCAAGGACGCTTGCGATAACTGTACAGCCGTCGCCAACTGATGACGAAATCTATTGCGTAAATGCAGTTCGCTTAATGGCCACAAGATGGTGGGCATGAAACAGTTTTGTAATTTATAAAGACGTTTACTGTTGAGAAGGAAATTGTTTTTATTTTAATATGTTTGTGTAAAATATTTAATATTATAAAAAATTATTAAATCAATATATTAATATCATGTTTTTTTCTTAATGTTGATATGCGTGTTATTATGTTTACCTTTTAAATAGAAATGTTTTGTTGTTTAAAACATATTAGTGGCAAGAAAATATAAATATAGTATACTTTAATGAAGTGTTTTAAAGTAAAATGTAGCCTGGCGTATTTATTATTTCACTATAGGTAATACTACAGAAAAAGAGTATACATTAACAAAGTAATTACTATAATATATTACATTATACTACAGTTTACAGCAGTTTAGTAGAGTATATTCTAAAGTAAACTACTGTATTTTTTAATGTGGGTTTAATTATACAGTTCTCTGAAATAATGATGCCAAGCAGCTTCTTTCATTATACTAAGGAAACTTTACCTGCATTCCTGTGCTGTTTCAAGTGTCTGTTGTCTGGTATCACTCAAGAGGAATGATACAGCCAAGATATAGACCAGTGGTTTAACACTCTTCAAATGAATCTGATTTCACATTGTTATCATCAGTAAAGAAAGTCTGTGGCTGCATTTATCCTTCGATATGTAACTTCACTTGCAGCTTCTGACGTTTTGTGTCCCACTTTTGGGAGCTTTGAATGTTGTGTCTCTCATCTCTGTGCTGTAGTGTTAGATTTTTTGTGTGATACTATTCGGGGTGGGGGGCTTTTTCATGTCTTTTTCTTCATCAGATTTTGTCTTTCATATTTATGATGTGCCTGTTGCTAAGGAACTGGGACATGTGGCATAACTTTCAGTCATGTCTCACTTTAAACACCTAAGGATCAAAGTGGTTTCAATAATCATAATGGTGTTAAATAGTTTAATAAATAAGCCGCAGTGACTGTCATACCAAATCATCACATTAGCATTCATAAAGAAGCGAGTCTGGACACCATAATACATGATGAATTACACCAGCTCATGAGAAACTTATTACTAACTGTATGAAGTGTCAAAACATTCATTAATAATAGAACGATCAATTGTGCCACTGGACATCAAAGTGTTATCAGTAATACGTTTGTGATATAATTGGATTATTCAAGCAGAGGTGGAGCCTTTGTGCTTTTTTGCCATGTGATAATAAGTCACACAACGTGATATGTGTGATTTTATTTTTCTTTCTGTATTACTCTGTAAGAGATAAAGCATAGATATTTTGTGCATGTCACTGGCATTGTGTTAAATGAAAAGCCCCCAACAGTCTTTACGCGGGCCTCTCTCTCTCTCTCTCTCTCGCTCTCTCTCTTTCTCAAGACTCAAGGAGCCTTTACTTTAATGATACAGAAGGGACATTAGTTTTAGGAATAGCTTGTAAACACATCAGGAATGCTTATCACTCCACTGATCCTGTAATATTATATAAAGATTTTTGCGTTATTTGAGTGTTTAGTGCATTTATATTTATGTTTCGGTAAATACATCTTTACATTTGTTTTTTACTTTGTTGCCCAGTTTGTTAGTGTAGAGCAATCCCAACAGATATTGAACAGGCAGCAGATAAGTGGGGATGTCATGGTAACTCCCCTGTAGTGATTCAGTGTGACATACATTGATTTGTAATGGGTGTCAGGAGCTGCATTCCCGGTCGTCGATATTCTGTGGACCAATCATCTGCTTGATTCAGCCAATGCAATATTAGTATTCTGTCCCATGTTTTGCATAAATACAAAAGTTAACCAAGTTGGGAGAAACCTTGCTAATGGAGTTTATTTGGTTCTACTAATGAGTTTCCCTCTCCTCCCATTGTGCAGATACTTATCTCTAGTAATTTAATCCACATGTGTGAAAGGAGGACCCTGTTAAGTGTACTTACACCATTTACTTCACCTTTACATTGCTCGTCGATGTAAAACGATCTCCCTCTTTCAGTAAAGCTCATCATGGATTCTATATGCAAGAGATGCTCTCCATTCCAAAGTCGTCTTGTTTAGAGTCAGTGGAACTAATCTTGTTGTTGTGATTGGTTGAAATCTGGACACGCCCTCTTCCTCTTTGCTTTCACAACCAACACAATCCCCAGTGCAGCGTGACCCTTAACTCTCCCTGTGTGTCTTTAAAACCATTCACTGAATCTCCCTTTCCGTGGCTTTTGTCCGCCTCCCAGTGTATTATTGTGATTCGAATGTACCCAATTAACAATAGTGTTGCTTTTCTGAGTCTTGGATCACTATGATAGGGTCACTGTTTCTCTCAAGAGCCCTGAACGCTGGAGCATTTAGAAAGAAAGGATGCGTTCTGTTTACTAGTCGAAGACAACGCAGCATTGTTGACAATAGTCTTGCGCCAAAAACAACATATCACAATCTCTTTGTAATTGAAATGATTGCATACCCCGAGTCCTTATTCTTGCCTTGAAGCGTCAACAAAGGTGGCATACTCATAACACTGAGAATATAATAAGGGTATTTCTACTTGACAATGAAGTTTAAGAGAATCTAAACTGTGAGTGTAGATGTACAATAGTCTTTCTCTGAATGCACAGGGAGCTGTATTAAGCTCCTCTTATAAAAGCTGTCCAGCAAGTGAAGTAGGTGCCCTGCATAAATTATGTAAATTTAGGATAACAACAGGGAGTTTAGAAACACTGTGTTTTTTTGTGAAATTTAGTTTGGCCACAAGATGTAACCATATGTGCTTACTAGAATCTATTTAAGAGGAAAACATTTATTGGGATATGTTATATAACAGATATTAAACTTCTCCAAGCATGTGATGAAATAAATGCAAGTTGTCTAATAGCAAAATGTGTTTCTAAAATGCATTCTTGTCCCTCCAGTTATAAAGTAACACTGTAAATGAATATGCTTGTATTGATATCACTACTATGTCTATTCTATTCTTTTCTATTCTATTCTATTCTATTCTATTCCATTCCATTCCATTCCATTCCATTCCATTCCATTCCATTCCATTCCATGCCATGCCATGCCATGCCATGCCATGCCATGCCATGCCATTCCATGCCATGCCATCCCATCCCATTCTATGCCATCGCATTCTATGCCATCCCATCTGGTTCTATTCCATTCCATTCTATCCCATCCCATTCTATTTCATCCCATCCCATTCCATTGCATTCTATTCTATGCCATTCTATCCCATTCCATTTTATCCCATTCTATTATATTAATTCTATTTCATTCCATTCCTTTCCATCCCATTCCATTTAATTCTATTCTATTCTATTCCATCCCATCCCATCCCATTCCATTCTATGCCATGGCATTCTATGCCATCCCATCCCATTCGGTTCTATTCCATTCCATCCCATTGCATTCTATTCTATCCCATTCTATCCCATTCCATTTTATCCCATTCCATTCTATTATATTATTTCTATTTTATTCCATTCCATCCCACCCCATTCCTTTCTATGCCATGGCATTCTATGCCATCCCATCCCATTCGGTTCTATTCTATTCCATTCCATTCTATCCCATCCCATTCCATTGCATTCTATTCTATCCCATTCTATCCCATTCCATTTTATCCTATTACATTCTATTATATTATTTCTATTTTATTCCATTCCATCCTATTCCATTTAATTACATTTTATGCCATTCCATTCCATTCCATTCCATTCCATTCCATTCCATTCCATTCCATTCCATTCTATTCTATTCTATTCTATTCCATTTTGTCCTATACCATCCCATTCCATTCTATACCTTAAGCTTTTTAATTTGTTAATAAAAAAACTACCATATGCAGAAACATTTATTGAAAATGGTGGCCTAGAAAAGCAACTCTACCGAGTTATTTTTATTGTCTTTTTGTTTTCTGCAGTAGAAATCTTGATATAAACCTACCTAAACATTTATAAACTACAGAAACCAAACTGTGCATCTCTCTATGGATTTGTGTCTCTGTTTCACCCAGATAATAAGTGTCACCATTGCATGTTTGTGTCTGTGGGTGTATGCTCTCTGCTTTGCAAAGGCTTGTTATGTATTATTTGTTCTTTGAATTAAAATTGGGGTAGGTTAAATAAAAATGTATTTTTCATCCTACTCCCGAGTTTGCACTGAATGTATAATGTATGTAATTTATTTTGAAAGTTATTATTATTTTTTGAATTTGTGCAAGCGCAAATAAAGAATGATGACGACATAGTAACTGTGATTTTTCCCTTCCCATTCCATTTTACGCCATCCCATTCCATTTAATGCCATTCCATTCTATTCTATTTTTTGCCATTCTATTCTATTCTATTCTATTCTATTCTATTCTATTCTATTCTATTCTATTCTATTTGACGCACATTTAATAATTTGTGCTTATAACTCCATCACCTAGCTTTATTGATTAGGAACTACACAAATGCATTATTGTGTAATTTTTCAAATTGACTATTAAATCTTTTTTTAATGTAAGTTTAAAATATAATTTAAGACAGACTCTCTGATGAGAGAATGTCAATACACTGCGCAGGAATTAGTAATCCTGCTAAATTAATTTTCAAGCTTTATTTTTCCTCTTGGCCACACTAACAACAACATAGTCCAACAGGTGTCACATGAAGCAACAGGTAGCTTTGTGAAAATTATTTTTTACCCTCCATCTACAAGAGCTACATGCATCCACATAATGGCATAACTAAATGTTACATGCTTTCTTACATGTTGTTCAAGCTTGTAACCTGTCTGTGAAATTCCCAAAGTCTCATTATAATGAGATTAGAAGCATCAAAGTTGGATTTCACTCCCTGATTTTACATTCACTGATTTTACATTGATTTCAATCTTTGACATGACCTTAATTAGTCAATATTAAAGATACCAAGGTTATATGTGGACTCACTGTTCTTTACAGTTTGATTTAAAGCAAATCACAAAATAACGACTTCACACTGTTTTCAGACTGTGTCACATTTATGATTGTAAACATCGGTGTTAAATATAATTGTGGACGTCATGATGTCAGAAGCGAAGCGCATGTGATTGATTGTGCGCGAGCCATTTGAGACAGTGGGCGGCGCGTGAACGTAGCGTCTCTCCTCGCGCGCGCTGAGATCTTTTATAGTGAATGAAACACTGGCGTGGGAAAGAAGAGCTGGATGCGTGAAACATCGATATGGATCCACAGTAACGTTCATGCGCTGGCTGTTATTTTTCTTTGCTTTGATCGCGTGTAAAGACAGTTTAAAGTGAAGATGCGTCTGGTGACAGTCACATCACATCTGATCATCGCACAGCTGTTGCTCATCTGTCACACAGGTAACACAAGAGCATCATTCATGTGCGTTTAGAAATATGCGTTTGGCAGTGAATGCGTGATGCGTAAAGTTGTCTGTCCACGAGCAGCTTCATTTAAACATGTGCATGCATTTTTTTGGTTGAATAATTTTAGTCAAAGTTTAGGTTTTAATATGCTTCAATTCCATAACAAAGAGCATTGCAATGTTAGTTTTTTTTTATTTCTCCATTATAGTAGAGTTGAATCTCTACGTGTCTGATAATTGCGTGTATTTTAGGTTATCACAAGGGCAACATCAGTCAAATGCCGTTTTGTTTGAAAGCAAATGAATATTGAAGAATAAATGTTACATAAGCTGTTACATAAACAAATGCACGTGGGCTGATGGCATCTATGGCAATTACTTGATATTAGAATACAAATGTTTCTCATGATGCATGATATTTAGTTCACAATTTAGTTCACGCAAGGACCTTGGCACTTTGCTGCTGGCATCTGATCATCCTGATGGTGCTTTAATCCCTCTGTCTCTGATCATCCTGCTGAATTAAATGTAATTTGACATGGTAGGGAAAATATAAAGCAGTGTGTTTAAATGGGACATCTGATGGTTTGACTGGACATCTGCATGGCTGATGTCCATCTTTCGCTGCTGAATGCACACATACTGGCGCTTTACCAGTTTGCTTCCCTTAAAGTTGATCTCAGCCCTGCCACAACACCCCATTGTCTTGAATTTATATCACTGTTGATATTCCTCTGAAGTTATTATATCCCAGGAGTTACACGTGTAGCTGTGCTGTCAGTTTATATGTTATGTCAGAGATATTGAGATGTTGGCACGCTGTTTTTGGATGTGAAGGCAGGGGAAGCCTGTGTCCTGCTTTTGTGCCTGTGGCTCTTTTTACCAGTTAATGCTTGAGAGAGAGAGAGAGAGAGAGAGAGAAAGAGAGAGAGAGAGAGAGAGAAAGAAAGAGAGAGAGCCTGTAGAGTGATGTGCAAACATTTGATTGATCGTTTCACAGGAGGGTGACCCTGTCATGTATAAACAGAATAGCTCATAGCATGAGCGGAGGTCTGGAAAATGCAATTGAGTTTCTCTTTAACAAATGACTGCCAGTGGAAGATTGATTTTCATTGATTAATTCACACATTGCATACAATTTAATTATCAGAGATTATGTGTGACAGCCACAGCCATTACTGATCAACTTTCATGCTTTAGACGCATAACATTAACATGAATATAGACTGCAGAAATAAGGTTCTGATCCTAATCACTAAAACTTCAACTAGTTTCTGTTTGCTTCATATTAAGCCTTATACAAAAAACTACTTGATGTTCATTAACTTTGGGTAACTGGTACTGATCTTTTTAAGGTTACATGATTTCAGTGAGAGTTCAAAGAGGACATCACTCAGTATCTTTGCAACAAAGAAAGCTTTTTAATTTATTGATAAAAACTACCATATGCAGATACATTTATTGAGAATGGTGACCCAGAAAAGCAACTCTACTGAGTTATTTTTATTTTATTTTTGTTTTCTGCAGTAAAAATCTTGATATAAACCTACTTAAACATGTATAAACCCCAGAAACCAAACTGAGCATCTCTCTATGGATTAGTGTCTCTGTTTCACCCAGATAATGAGTGTCACCATTGCATGTTTGTGTTTGTGGGTGTATGCTCTCTGCTTTGCAAAGGACACAAGTTAAGGTAATGTTAACAAAGTAACTGTGATTTTTCAATGCAAGTATTATTGTGTACAGTATCAGTAATGTGTTTGTACAATTACTTAAACCACACAATAGGTATATCAAATGCGGTATATAACCAATGTAGTATCTTATTAAACCTGCATCAAAACAATGTGCTGGCTGTTCATGTTTGGTCTAAAGAAAGTTCCCTGGAGAAAAGCCATTCACTGTTTAAGAAATACAATCTCCTACAAACAGGAGTCCTCAGACTGAACAAATCTGAACAAGCACTAAGATAGCCTGCATCTTCATTTCATTTCCGTCCTGTTTAGTGGTTGTATTGCTTTACATGTAGGTGGTGAGATTAAAACTGTCTGTACATTTACACCTCTGCTAAAAGTTTAAAATGACTAAGGTTGAAAGTGTGCATTTGGAAATGAAGTGTTGTTTCTTTGCAAGCTTTGCCTTATGTAAAATTCATTCACTGAGTAAATTCTTTGACACAAATTGTGTATAGAAAGAACAGCATTCATATTGAAATGGACGACAAAACTAAACAAGTGAAGTGATTTAATTTGAGTAATTTCTGTCTGTAAGCATTTGCTGGAGTATGTGTTTCATATTGTAAATGTTTAGAGCGAAGACAGCGATATTGATGGAGAAGTGAAGAGGTGGCTGTATATCGAAGGAAACAAAAATATCTCTTCCTTTTGACCTTAGGATGTGGAAGTGGATTTTTTGTAATTGCAGACCGTGTAAAATCACAAAGGCAACATTTAACCATTGACTCGGTCCACCAGTGAGGTGAGCAAGGCTTATATTTGTTTCCTTTTCCGAACTGAGTCAGATCTGGGTTGGTGTCCGTGGCGATTGGGGAGGCTGTGGAGGAAGTCACTGTCGCTGAAAGCCACCGGAGGTTTTGTCTGTTGTCAAGGAGTTTCCAATGGCATGTCCTATGAGAGGACAAAGACCATCCCCTGCTCGGATATGCTGTGACCAGCCCAGATAGAGGCATTGTGTATTCATAATAGGAGCTGTGTTTGAATTATCAGCACTAAATAATTCAACGTTTTTAGGCTCTTGCTGTTCTCACTGTTATGGATGTAACATTTTTGCTGCGATAAATGAAGAGTTTTGTTGCAAAAGGAGATAACTCCTTTTTTTTCATCTCGTTTTTTGATTGTGCATTCCAATTAATATCAATTCAACTGCAGTTGGTTTGTTTTGATTTAAACCTTCATAACTTAAAAAATACAGCTAAGTATCACCATAAAACAAAATAATAATATGATGACATTATAATAAGCATGTTTTGACAAAAAGGTTAAAACAGAGTTATCTCGTTTTTCAACGAAACTCTTCAAATATATTTAACCATGTAACAATGCACCAATAACCAAGCTATAGTAGCCTTTCCTAATCCCAGCAACCACTTATAGCCTATATAAAGGACACTGATATACGTATTGTTAGAACTAGAGAAACTTTTTAATTCTCTTTGTGATTTTTGGCTTTTATGAGAGCTGGGCTATGTAATAAACTCCCCCAGCTGTTCACTGGCATCACTACCTTTGCTTCACACATTTCATTCTCACGCGTACTACATGTCACTTTCTTTTTGACCTCTAATTCAACAGCTGCCAATGGCTGCCAGTACACACCCTCATGAGGGCATGTATTGTAGGATGCGTTGTCTCTGTCTCTATCTGTCTATCTCATACGCACATAGACAGATACACTAGGGATGCACCGATACAAAGTGCTGGGTGGATACCGATATTTGATTACTTAGAATGATATCAAAATAATCACACAGTATGAGTTACACGTCTGATGTGATTTTTCTGCCCCTTTTGATTTACAAGATATAATCTGCCCCGGTCATTATATGTTTTCAAACAATCAGCTGATGTAATGGAAAAAAAATTTATAGGTCAATATCAGTGCGTCTCTAAAATACACATGATAAAATATTAATTGTATTGTATTATATTATTTTATAAATATGTTAATAAGAATGTTTTATGAATACTTTAAACGCTTAGGTTTTATTAAAAAAAGCTTTATTTTTCTTTACCCTGTCCTCCCTCTGCCCTTAACCGTAATAACCCCAAACCATAATTCTGTCCTATTAATGCTTTAAAACTTCCTCCTGTTTGCATTTATGACCCAGCTGGCTCTCTTCCAACATTTGACTTTAGAGATCTCAACATAATCCTTTCCTTTGGGAACACATGTCATAATTCAATTAGTTGTCAATTTCAACAACTGCAGTCAGCGAATTCAGGGCATGACTCTTTGGTGCCCTGTGAGCCTGCTCAGATGTCTAACAGGTGCTCTCCATTATCCAAAAAACACCTCAAACATTTAGAAAAGTTCACAGGCCCGTTTAAGGTCTGCGTTTCATCACAAAAGGTGGAGGAAGTTTTTTAGTGACATAGGAGGAGGGGGACTCAGATTTAAGGCTTGGTGCTGGCCAGCTTCCCTGAGACTTTTCTAATCCTCTTATTTATTTGAATTACTCTGGAGACATTTTCAGAGAGCAGAGGATGGTTACGATCACTACCTCATTCATTTTTTATGTTCAGCGGTTCTTCTCACTAAACACACATATACCAACTGCATGCTAAGAGTCAGTTGCTTGAACCACGTGACCACGTTCATCCTAGTAAACAACTTCTGTCTGCCAGATTTGTCATGCTGAGTTCTCATTCATGAGTTTCTTCGCTCACTACTTGAATATAAAGTCTGTACTTGGGTTACATTCACACGCTGACAAAATGGTACAGCTTTAGTCTAATCAGTCAGAGAGCTACACGTCATTTTATGATGACTGATGTTTTAAGATTGTCAGCTTTTTAGTATTTCATAATAGAGGTAAACGATGTATTGATTTTAGTATTTTTGTGTAGTATGTAATGAAAGTATTTTTGTCTGGTTGCGTGTTCCCATTATGACATTATTAGTGTTGCCAAAGAATAATTTGTGGGGAAAAATAGAAATTTTGTGATGTAAACAACTTAGAGCTGAATCTCAGTTTTCTATGTGTTTCTTAGAAATGGTATAAAAACCTAAAAAAATCAAGTAGTTTAATTAGCAAGAAATCCATATTCAATTTATTTTGTTGTTTAAGGAATTTTAGAAAGGGCGGTACAGTATTGAAGGGCTTGTTTTATTGGCAGTGGACTCATTAACATCACACTGTGAGCAATTTTAATCTAATTTGCCACAGGCATTTTCCTTTAGCGCCTGTGAAATGGACTCGGGTCAGAGATGCTCAGAGGCTTAGTGGGGTGCAGGTTCCTGTTCTTCCTCAAAGTTTGATACTGTGTTTATGTAAAACCAGTCCAATTTTGTTTGACTATAGCTGAGCAAAAGAGCTTTCTCCAATGCCAACTGGAATTTGAATCACAGAATCACAAAAGCTTGTTTTTCTTTCCTTTTTTCCTTTAGCTGTGCATATATTAAAACATAGCAAACAATCTATGATTGTTTTTGTTTTTTTGGTTGGTCTTGAAATTCAAATATTGGGTTTTGAGGATGTAGTTTTTTACAAAATGCTTCATCCTTTTAGTTTTTTCCATAGACTGTATAAAATGATGGACGAAGCGAGGTCACTTCCTTTTATTAATGAATTAAAGCCAATGGCGTAGCGTCTGGGCATGCAGGGTATGCACGTGCAAATGGGCTCGGGCCAATAGGGGTTCCGGCCCTGGGCCCGCCCCAGCTTTTAATTGAAACATTTTTTTCAGTAAAATTTTTATTTGTGGCAGCAATAAATATTTTTTATGCATATCATGTGTAGTGATTACTACCGAGCCCCTAATGTGACATTGGAGTAAAAAAAAGCTAAAGTTTAGTTCCCTTTCAATACGGTTCACTTCGCATTGCGTCAGTTAGCTGACGCTATGGGGGGAAACTCCTGTTTACTCCGTGACTGAAGCCTATTGGTTAACGTCTGTACAAAGTACAGACCAATGACGTTTGAACCCGCGCGCGGGAGGAACGCGTCCTTATATAAGCGCGGTTCAATCGTCAGGAGCTCATTATTTTCTCCTTCAGCGCGAACCTCTCGCTGCTCCGAAGAAAAAGAAGAAGCCTTACCTCGCCGTTGACAAAAGCCCTGCAGCGGAGTCCAGGCCTAGCGTCTTCCCCTGCCGTTTTCCGGCTGAAAACCGAAGATAGCAGAGTCCAGGTCTAGCGTCTTCCCCTGCCGCTTTCCGGCCGAGAACCGAAGATAGCCTTCGCTTGCCGTGGTACGAGCCCTGTGCAGCGGACACACGCCTGACGAGGTCTCCCCTGCGGCCGCCCGGTAAGATCAATATTTTTAATATAAAGCTATAAGCTAAAAGAGCAGGCGCTGTTGTAATAGCGTCCAGCACAGCGGCTCGGTGAGCCTCTCTGCTATGAATTTCCTCCGAGCGCGTTACCGGTCTGGCACCTCCCACGCCGGGACCGCGCTTATGCTTTGGTTGTCTTATCCATGTTTCGTGCTCCCCCTGCTGTTCCTCTCTCGCCGGGATGAACACACGGCGAGCCATGAGACTAGATGGATGCATAGACAAGCACACACGGACTAACCCCCCCCTGTGTTCTGTCACACCGCAACCGTTGATGCTTACAGAGTCCCTTCGCTCCTCTCACATTCAGTGGCGAGATCTCTGGCACATATATTAATCCCCCGAGTGCATCGGGTGATACCGTCACGACGCATGGCTGTTCTGTCTGTGTTGCTGCTCCCCTCTGCCGTTCCTCTCTTGTTGAGATGAACAAGCGGGGAACCGTAGACCTGGATAGATGCATACGACAAGCAAACACGGGCGGTCTGCCCCTGTCTCTGTCATAGCACAGCCACTCGTGCTCCACGCTCGCGGAGTCCCTCGCTCCTTTCCCCACAGTGGTGAGGTCTCTTAACGGCTTAGCTAGCACGCGGTATTACGGCTCGCTGCCTCTAAATGCAGCTGTCCAGTGTTCAACGATTACAGAGCTTCATGCCCCTCCCCTCATGGAGCGGCGCGATCTCATTCGTCTGCTCGATAGGGCCGATTCGCCGCTATTGGAGCACCAAGAACACTCATTATAAGAGAGCTTCATGCCCCTCCCCTCCTGGAGCGGCACGATCTCATTCGTCTGCTCGATAAGGCGGACACGCCTCTATTGGAGCGCTAAAGCACTTTTTATAGAGCTTTACTGGCCTGAGCCGATCTCACTTCAGATAGCTCATTCTTCGTCTGCCTGGTAATTTCTCTCTGGTTTAGACGGAATCAGAGGCAGAACGAATTTGTTTATAATATACTGAGGCCCGAATACCTCCCTTTATTCAGTCCCGTCCTATATCAGTGCGCTGAATATTGGTACATTCTTATATATATACCCGGTTTTTCTGCCCTTTTAATAAACGGCAAAACCGCGGGCCTCACGGCAGACTTCCTCTCTGCGATGGGTTCAGTCTGACATTAAACCACCTAGACATACTATTCTGCTCCGTGAGCCGTTCGGTCACCGTCACTACTGAGGCTTGTGCACCTGAACGGCTGAGCTCTGGTCTCCGCAGCACAGCTGCATCAACAGAGAACGGAACTGTCTGGGAAAAAAGGGGTTATGTCGCGCCTCGGCTGGACTGCCCTGAAATGTTTTCTGTGTGCTGTTAATCCAAACATACTGTGTAATACTGTCGGCTATGCGACCTCACTATAGTGGCGAACGGTATTTAATTCCTCTAAAAAGAGTAATTTCCGTGCTTACTATACTGTGTATTGACACCCACGGTTGTACGGTGTCTCTAAACACTTTATCGCCTTACTGACAAGCATTCAGTAATACGCACACACGGCCCGCTGTCCATAATTCTATCGACGCTAGCCGAAAAAACCCCGGTTTGGCCATATACTGTGTATTGACACCCCACGACTGTACGGTGTCTCTAACACCTTTCTGCCAAATTCGCTCGCAGCCCACCTCAGTTTCTCCGCTACGATGCTGATGGCGCAAACGAGCACGGTCTTACGGCTGTTATCCTCTCTTCCTAGAGGAAGGACAGCCTCAGACTTTTGCATGGCTCCAAGCGTTTGAATCGCGCCCTCTCCGGACGGCCACTCAAAGGCTTACAGCCAAGCGGTTTATGACGTTTTTCGGCCATATAGCTGATTTATATTAGCGGATCCGAAGACGCTTACACCTCCGCTCCAATACTCGGAGATATTAAGGGTAATATCAACCTCAAGTGAGCTTGCTACCCGCCACAATAAGTTTCAAAGCTTAAAGCGCGCGCACAGTCAGACGCGCGCGGCATCTCGTTTAAGACGGGCACACGTACCCCTCTAACGAGCCTCAGAAAGCTGAATATCGTGGCATTCTGTTCATAAGTCCACTTCAGTTTGACTAAGCAAAGGTCCCGCCCCGAGCTGACGGCCGGGAAGCTTGCTTAAGTTACACACGGCTGCATGAAGTGCTGTCATTACGAGCTAGCCCAGCATTTGCTGTGGGTTGAACACGCTTTACGACGGCAATCAGCCTTCGGCGCGTGGAACGCCGTTTGTCTCATATAAATCACCTTGTACTGTGAATACGGTACATTAAGAGGATGATTTAGCACTGCAGCACTCTCGACCGTGTTATTGTGATAATGCGGTCGGGCAATCTACGGTGGTTTCATTATTTACCGAACCAGACTGAGATCTCGCCCCCTGAACAAGCTGACGAGTCATCTCCTTTATAAACTCATTGCATCGCTTTATAAGCTATGTTCAATCAGAGTGATACGCATCTCATGCTTAAACTACCAATATTAACCCATTACGATGGGCGTGCGGAGATGGCATCCGTGGGACACGACCTACATTACGTGCCTTATGACACATTGACACAAGCTGCTAGGACCCCTTTCACGAGGCGTCCTTATGCAAAGTCTGATCCATTCTGTCTAGTGACATTTGAAAGTCAAAACCCCCCGCGAATCGCCGGTGGAACACTTTTCTCCTCACTACAGAGGCACGGCGGCTCTCTCCCCTACCTATATCTATGTGGCCGTGATAACAGCGAACCACGCTTTTACGACCGACCATTCATTTAATTCACAAGCCTGTCATCTCTCAGATGCGGACGGCGGCGGTAACAGCGAACCATGCTTTTACGGCTGGCCATTCACTTTATTCATAAGCCTGTCATTTCTCAGATGCGGACGGTGCCCGAGGCACAGCGCTCTGGAACTGTCCAAGGTCCTGTATGACACATACGTCTGACGTACATCAGACGATCAGCTGTTCATCTGCGTCACAGATCACTCACTAGAGCACCTGTCAATACAGGCTATTTATGGATCGTTGACGTTATCACCTCCCGTGACAATTATGCTCACTTGTCTTAGAGCATGGGCATGGTCTTAGAGGTTTCTCATTTGACAATTGTGACACGGCCGGCTGGTCCCCGCCGTCCACGTTGTCAGTTTACAGCTTCGACATCACTGCTTCGCGCACTACTGAGGTTTGTTGCATTAAAGGTGCGCCCATTAGCTCACCTGTATGCACGATATGGTTTTTAATTATATGCGTCCACCGTGCGCTTAGAGAAGCTCACATGTACACGCTATAACATTTTGGTATACAATAAGATGCGCTTGGGAAAGCTCACCTGTATACACAGCTGTGTTATGCTTTGTGACACATACATTGTTGTTCATCTGTGTACGTTCACGGTGCGTTGGGTGCCCACCGTTACGTTCATCAATCATATCTGTACACATTCACGGCGCGTTCTGTGCACTGATTTATCTATACGCATTCACGGTGCACTGAAGAGTTCACCCGTGTGCGCACAATTTATTATCAGAACACATGACGGCGCGCTCGAGAATCTTGCCGGCCTGTGCATTATAACACTCTGATTCATCTATATGCATTCACGATGTATTCAAGTGTTCACCTGTGCCCGTGCAATTTATAGTCAATACACATTTACGGCGCGCTTGGAAAGCTCACCGATCTGTGCACTATAATACTACCTATATGCATCCCGATGCGCTCGAGGGTGCACCTGGGTTCACACTATTGTGGTATATAATCCCACGCTACGAACCGTTCTGCCGCATATTATAGTCAGATCGACCGTTCGTGAGCTTCGCAGATCACTCACTACGTATGTCTGTTGCTAACAGTGGTTATTTAGATGGATCGTTGAAACCATCGCACTGGCTCACGCCCCTCTATGAGCTATGTCCTATATAGAGCCCACTCTGTGCGAGATTGGCTTCTTCATGAACTTGGTCTACGGGGGTATCTATATCTATATTGATATCTGCTACGCGGCCGGCTGGTCTTCGCCGTCTACGTTGTCAGATTGTACAGCTTAGACGTCCCTGCCCTACGAGCGCAGGTTCTCTCGGCTCAATCATGCACGCTCATGCGTTTTATGTGTACACCACGGTGCGCTCAGCGAGCTCACCAACGTGACTCTGAATTTACTTATCTCGCACAGCCACGGCGCGCTCGGTACCTCGCCGTCTTGTGCTATGTTATGTGCCCCCGGTGCGTTTAAACCCCACCGTGTGCGCGTCAACAATTTATATGGTGCTTACACATTTGCTTTTAAAGCTGTGAATATGCCGGGTATAGGGCCACACGCAGTGTCTCTCCGGTAAGGCACTTCAGTACGTTGTGTATGCACGGCGTGATGGGATTACGTTCCCCCATAGCGTCAGCTAACTGACGCAATGCGAAGTGAACCGTATTGAAAGGGAACGCTTAGGTTACTCACGTAACCCCGGTTCCCTGAAATAACGGGAACGAAGCATTGCGTCTCTTGCCGTGCTACAAACGTCTACGCAGCGAGTGTTATTCGGCTGCGCGCTTCAGTCGAATAATAATGAGCTCCTGACGATTGAACCGCGCTTATATAAGGACGCGTTCCTCCCGCGCGCGGGTTCAAACGTCATTGGTCTGTACTTTGTACAGACGTTAACCAATAGGCTTCAGTCACGGAGTAAACAGGAGTTTCCCCCCATAGCGTCAGCTAACTGACGCAATGCTTCGTTCCCGTTATTTCAGGGAACCGGGGTTACGTGAGTAATGCCTGGCTCACACCACAGGATAATCGGGCCGAATTTACCCCGATTTCCCCCTCCCGAGAATCCGAGGGAAAATCGGGCAATGGACCTTGATCGGCTCCGAAGTTCGGCCCAGATTATCCTGTAATGTGAGACGTTTAAAAGTCTAAACTTACACCTTGCGATATGCTCTCAAGCAAATCGGGGCCGCCCCGATCTTATCAAACATGTTTGATATTTAGGATTTTAAATCCGCATAATTACGTCAGAACTTTCACAATAATCAATGAGAGACGGAGATGATTGACAGCTTTCGGGACCGCGAAACAAGCTGCAGTACGGGTAGACAGCGCAGCCGGAGAAATAGTTTGTGGAAGTTAATGTTTCATTCTACTTTCATTCCGCCACAACTGCAGCTCGTTGGGGCAGACAGGCGATTTAAAATATCGAAATGAATTCCTCGCTTGATTCACGTTGTTCACTCTTTTATAAACATTATCTAAAATATCTTAAAAACAACAGAACATGATGATGGTCAGTCACATCACGCACCTGCAGCTATTCTGTGTATAGAGGATATTTAATAAAATAAATAGGCATACACGAAATATGTTGCACTTAAATTATTAGCATATTAACAAAACGAATTTAAATTGATATGACGATTTTCAGTTCTTTTTTGTGACGTGCTCCACAAACGCACAGAAACTGATTGCTGATACACCGCACACTTGTGAATCTGATGCGCCTCATATCCAGACTTACAACGTTTCACATTAAATTACATATTTGTCCAGAACCATTGGTAATGTAAATACTGAATTTAACACTAGACACTACACTGCAAGATAGAATAGATTAGAATAAAAGAGAAACTTTACTGTCATAATAAAACTATAATGAAATTTGTTTAGAAGCTCTCAAAGACCAGTAGCCTCAGAAGAATAAACAAGAAAAATAGAATTTACATAGTATATAGCTAAAAATAATATCACTGCAGAGCAGTATATATACAGTGGAATTAAATAATGCAAACAACAGTGCAAAATAGAGTTTAACCAAGCATAAGCCATTTAGCAGCAATGCTTATAAACCTACAATAATATTCCTGTTAGGAAGAAACAGGAAAACAGAGCATTGATAGAAATAGCATACATCACTTAATAGTAACTCCTAAATGTGCAAAAAAAATAAAATAAAGTGAGTTATAGGCTAGCCAATTATATTTAAAATATGTTTTTAAATAGATGTTTAAATTTAAATAAATCTTGCATAAGGATTAGACCTGAGTTGGTGCTAGATTGTGCATACATCTACAGTATGCATTCAAACACTGCCTGCATAACACATCCTTAAAACATATCATGATCATTGCCATAAACAAGAGCTGAGGAGGAGAAATCGCCTAGGTTTCAAAATGAAAGCTGCTACTTTGTAAATATTTAAAAAGAAATCATAATAAATGTATCATAATCTTCATTCCTTTATATACTCTTCTCCTGAGGTGACGTGAAGTGCTTGCTCTGGCAAGATAATCCTAATAGTATCCTTTAGTGTGTGATGCACTAGGATTTTAAATTCCTTTAGTGTGAGCATGTTTAAGATTTGAGAAAAGAATATCTGACAAGATTCTCCTTATGTGTGTGCTGCTACCAGATTTCATAATCTGCCAGGATTTAAAAAATCCTGTAGTGTGAGCCAGGCATAACCTAAGCGTTTCATGTGCTCACGTGAAACTTGCATGTGCTCACGCAAAACCTTCATGTGCAGAATTTTTTTTTAAGTTAAGTTTCGCGTGGTCGCGTGAAACTATTGCGCGCACACGTGAAACTTTCGCTTTCACGTGCGCGCGCGATAGTTTCTGGTGAGCACGCGATAGTTTCACGTGCTCGCGCGATAGCTTCACGTGAGCACGCAAAACTAAACTTTAAAAAAAATTCTGCACATGAAGGTTTGGCGTGAGCACATGAAAGTTTCACGTGAGCACATGAAACTAAACTTTATTTAATTTTTGCTCCATGTCCCCTTAGGGGCTCCGTAGATTTCTTATTTCTCCGTAATGTCTAATTTCTCCATTTCTTGTTTGCGTTTATAATTTTTTTTGCACCCCACGGCTGTCGTAGACTACTACGCCATCATTTTTTTACATGACGCAAAAAAAAAAGAAAACACAGTGTGAGAGGTTACTATAGCAGCTATCAACATGAACATTAAGAATGGACAAATATAAACAAAAAGTGGGGCCTCAAAGAGAAAGGAAAAGGCGGAGAAGTTAGTCACGAGTCAAAAAACTACCCAAAACATTTTACAAAAAATCTAACCTTTAAAGTAAAAAAGTAAAGGAAAAATATTTGACTACCTTATTAAAAGTATATGTTGTTCACAGACCTGCACGCCACAGTGAACAGTGCCAACGGGCAAGGTTGGGGGGGTGCTTTAGCTTAAGGGGGCCCGAAAAGTTTTTTTGCATATTGCCCGGGACTCACTTGCTACGCCACTGTCAAAAATGTCCAAACATGGGTGCTGCAATGTTACGTAAAAACGTACGTTTGAAACCAGGGCATGTGCAGAAGAAATCGTAGAGCCGTGATATCAAACTTCCGCCCAAAAATTTACAATTGAACATATATCAGCGTCAAAACAACTACCTTAAAGGATAATTTTTTTTATTTTTAAATTAGGATAAATTTTTTGGAAGTGTAAATATTTTTTTATTTAGAGCCGAGTCTCGTTCGTTTGCATGGAGAGGGCGGGGTTTATGACTTGTACTGTAGCCAGCCACCAGGTTCAATCAAATAACCTGGTGGCTTCCCTTTTCAAGATGTATGAGGCACACCCGTTTTTTTTATCTCTCAAGATGGTGATCTAATTACAGGTAGCCTACATATGAATTAAGAACAAAATGAGTAATTTCTTTAGGACTGGGGTTATAGTTTAGGAAAAGAATTTGAAAAATAAGATTTCATGAAAGTTTCTCAATAACCTTTTTTAAATGAAATTTTAGCACAAATGATTTCAAGAATGACCACAGACAGCAGAGACGCTTGCGTTTGTAAGCGGTCTTAGAGACCAACTCGTGTCTGATTCTAATAATGGTCTTCTCTATGGCAAAAGTCATCAAAGGATCTATTGTGGTAGATTCTCTGGCTCTTCTCAGTCCTATTCAATGTATAATGGGCTCTGAGAGCAGGGATGGCTGTGGCAGGGCCGGCCATATTACATGCAGGGTGGGTTAGTGCCATCAGGTCGCGGGGTAAGACTGGCCAAAACAGTTTTAGTCTTTTCTGAATCACATGATAGGACATCATATTTAATATGCACACTTTGCACAATTTAAGGTCCTTGCAACTTGGCACATGCCAAGGCCATATAATGATGGTAACTGGAGACAGATGCTGTCAAAATGGCCAAAATGATATGAAATAAGCAGTCCATATGACTTATTTTCATTGAGTGGAAATAACTTTTTGCTATAGATTCTGTTAAAAGAACATTCCACTTTCATAAGAAAATCAGATAATTTACTTACCCCCATGTCATCCAAGATGTTTATGTATTTCTTTGTTCAGTCGAGAAGAAGGCAAGTTTTTTGAGGAAAACATTTCAGGATTGAGGGGATCTCAATGGTTTGCAGTTTCAATGCAGCTTCAGGGCCCTAAACGCTACCAACCGAGGCGTAAGGGTCTTATCTAGCAATACGATTGTTCAAAAATGATCAGAGAAAGAGGACCGTTCAAATGCTGTTGTATGTGGAATGATACTAATCAATGTCTTTGTGTGAGTTTATTATTAAAAAAGGTGCGCAAGTGTGTGTTTCCTATATGTAATGTGTGACCCCTTGACATGATTACGTAATACATAAGGTCACGCTGCCATGTCACATGGCTAGTGCAAGACGAGGTTTAAAGGCGATAATGACAATCGTTTTGACAGATAATACTCTATGCCTCGTTTGGGATCGTTTAGAGCTGAGGTCCCCAACCACATGCGCGACCCAGCAAAAACGTCCTGAAAAAAATGCATATAATACCTATCTAATAGCTTAATCAGGTGTTTTGTCCTGTAAGAGTCGACTTCAAATAACATCAATCACTTCCACTTTTGTACCATGCCGCACTCTCTCTCTCTCTCTCTCTCTCTACCAGTGTATCACCGATCATATTGCTGTCATACTTCTAAAACACAATCGAGCAAATAATTGCAGAGGTATGACTTTATGAATCATTTGCAAATGTTCCTCGCAAATCATGTCAATACGTGAAGATGTTCAACTCTGTGACATTGCAAATGACTGAAAAGTAATTGCAGGCTTCTGGAAAACAACTACAGAATAGGATTTATGCCCAGCTGCACTACTTCCTGAACTTCAACCAGCTCCTTGTTTTCTGTCTGCCATTATTGGACAAACTGATTAATCCAGGTGTGTCAGATTATTGTTGTTGTGACTACTGAGGTCAGGCACACCTGGATTAATCAGTTTGTTTGTGAGTACTGAGGTCAGGCACACCTGGATTAATCAGTTTGTCCAATAATGGCAGACAGGAAACAAGGAGCTGGCTGAAGTTCAGCAAGTAGTGCAGCTGGGCATAAAGCCTATTACCCAGCGATTGTGGCACCATTGTAAAAAAATTATTTACTGCAGTAACCATATTTTAACTGGTACACTTTTAAAGGAACCTAAACATTTAGTCCTGTGTCAATCATCATTAAAAGCATGGTAAACAGGAGTCCCGTGCCCAGCCGCAATTCTTCTGGCATCTCTCCTCCTTCACTGCTTTTTTTCTGTCCTGTTACATGAACTTGGGGTTCAAGCCCCCGACCAAGGTTCGAGCTGTCTAACAGCAAGCCTTTTTGCTAACCTTTAATGATTAAGACCAAATGGGCAGTCAAACTCGTGAAACAGTGAAACAATGAAATTAAAACAATTTAGCCTACCAAAATATGGTTTTACACGTCTATTAAAATAAAAGCCGTTATTAATTTTCCTAATGGATGGTTCTTTAATCTTTACTTCCGTTTAAAATGTTATACATTTTGCAAAGGAGGATTTTCAGCACTTTGTTCAAACAGCAACTCGGCAACCCCCCAACACCCCCTGGTCCGCAGTTTTTAAAAAGTTGGGGACCCCTGGTTTGGAGCTCTTTGAAGCTGCATTGAAACTGTAAACTGTAAAGTCAACTTTATGGAGAAAAATCCTGGAATGTTTTCCTCAAAAAACTTCATTTCTTTTTGAGTGAACAAAGAAAGACATAAACGTCTTGTATAAAATGGGAGTGAACAAGTTATTGAGATTTTTTGTAATCCTTTAAAAGTAATCCTTTAAACTCAATTTCCATTTTTATTCAAGTTTCCATTTCTTTGTTCCAACAAAACAGTTGAGGTGCTCACTCTTAAAAATAAAGGTGCTGAAAATGGGTATTCGCAGTGATGCCATAGAAGAACCAATTTTGGTCCCACAAAACCCTTTTAATCAAATGTATAGCCTACCTTTAAAGTCCCTTTATAGAACCACTATAAAGAGCCTTTTGTGCAAAAGAGAGGTTCGTAGATTTTCTAGTATACAGCCTTACAAAGAACTCTTTAGGAACCATTCTTTTTAAGAATATAGTTTAAGGCTACAAAACTGGGACACAAATGTCTTTGTGTTTATGGTCATGTGTCCTTTCATCTCAACTTTCTTCGTCCTTTTCTCTTCACAACAGTGACGTTTGAACTGTGTGGACAGGTGTATGTGCGATCTGTTCATATGTGTGTGTAACAGAACACATGCATTTGACAGCATAACACACTTCATACATTACTGTACCATTGTGAGCACTCATGTTTGGAAAATGAGCTCTGTGGTCTTATGATAAAGACCTTTCTTTCATCACATTTTCATTTGCACTGTTATTTACAGCACATACACTAAGGACAGTGATGAGTGAGGGTGAAATATGAAACTGAACTCCTGATCTGTTTATTGGCATCATTTAAAAAGCCCTTAACCTCCAATATAATTATGATGTGACATGCATTATTAGGAGTGTCTGGTTTTAAAGAAGATTACCTAAGTTTTGTGTTAATGTCCCATGAGGCTTTATGCCTCATGCCTGTGCGTCTCTGTAAACTACCGGTGCATTGACTCCAGCTCTCCTCATCTTTCCTATTCCAGATCTGGCCACGCCGTACTTGAGAGGTCAGCGCAAATTCGCCGAGGATGTCGACTGGTCTTACACAGGTGGGTACTCCTTGAACAATGTCTTTATTGTGCGCTTTTTACCGGCTGTCGGTGTGGCGTGCCACTGGCTTAAACCCAACAACCTTAAAAATCAGTTCTCCTTTGAACGAAAGATGGAGATAAGGTAGCATTGGAGGGAAGTCAATAATCCCGGATCGGTGTCAGTTCTCCATTAGAAAAGACGGCAGTGACTCGACCTTCTGAATGAGAGGTACCAGCACGCACTGCCAGTGACCTGGAGATTAAATGAAGTCTTAGACACTTTAAGTTCCATAAAAAAGACAGAGTGACATTCAGGATTGTTTGAGAGCCTTGAATTGTGGCTTTTAAATCAGCCTGCTGGGAGGTATGAAAGTGGTTGAAATCGAATAGAAAAGAGCTAGAATAGAACAGAATAAGGTTTGTGGCCAAAGTCTATGGAAATAAACTCCTAAAAGCTGACAGACTTGTGCAGATAAGCTTTTGTGCATTTAAAATTTATAGACGTTTTTCTGTGGGAAAACTAACTAAAAGCATTGTTAAATCATCTTGTTTAACAGAGAGTGGACAGAAATGTTTCCTCCCCCTTAACCACTTGCCACTCACTACATTATATATAGTATACATATAATATTTTAATATTATAACATCATGCATATTTTTACCTTGTGCACAAATGCTTGCTTTATATGTGGCTTATTTTGTCTTTTTAAGTGTGTTTTTTCCTTTAATTTTCCCTTTAGGTGCTTTAAGTGCTTTTTTGCAAATAAATATTTTTTTTAAAAGTACTTTGCAAAGGTTTTTAATGTGGGTAAAATTTAATCCAGTGTGAAGTAGAGCAGGATGTGTGTGTATGTGTGTGTGTGTGTGTTCACTGAGATGAAACTAAATGAATTAACATGTGAAAGAACAGATTTCATTGTCAGGCCCAGCACAGACCTGCAGAGAAGGCGAAAGATGCACGTTCCTCTGTTTTAACTCAGATTGTTTCACTAAAAACTCCTCTCTTCTTAAACAAAAGCTGTCAAGTTTTAATGCTAATTTGTTCACAGACCCTTGAAACTTTAACTGACAGGCACGCAGTTACTCTATAATGCTTCAGACTTCCACCTGTTGTGTGGGAAATGTCTTTAAAATATTTTTTTCCTCTTGGCTTTTGCCTCTTAATTAGAGGGATAGAGAGAGAGAGAAAAAGAGAGAGGGTTGATTTGGGGATATATGACAAGCCAGACTTAAACCTGCTTTATCTATGCGAGCAGCGTGGCTTAATGTGTCAAAAGCATCAAGGCTGTGATTTGAAGGTCATGAAATTAATTTCTCAGTTTCTAAATGGCATCATTACAGTGGTTATTAAAGGAAAACACCACCGTTTTTCAATATTTTACTATGTTCTTACCTCAGCTTAGACAATTAATTAATACATACCTCTCTTTTTTTCAATATATGCACTTAATCTTTATACACCGCGTCGTGGATGTGTTAGCATTTAGCCTGGCCCCATTCATTCCTTAGGATCCAAACAGGGATGAATTTAAAAACCACCAAACACTTCCATGTTTTCCCTATTTAAAGACTGTTACATGATTAGTAACATGAGTAATTATGGTGGCACAAATTAAAACATGGTGATTTTTTAAGCAAATAAATATGAGAACTATATTGTATGGTGCAAGAGCACTTAGTTTGCAGGACTTCAACCTCGGCGTGCAGTAACATCATCACTCCTGACTTCTCCCCCCCTCGCTCAAACTTCTGTCAATATTACTGCACCAGAGGTTAAAGTTATGCCAACTAAGTGCTCTTCCGCCATACAATATAGTTCTCATTTTTAATCCACTTAAAAAATTGGCACGTTTTATTTTGTGCCACCATACTTACTCTTCTGGCTTCTAAATTCATCCCTGTTTGGATCCTAAGGAATGAATGGGGCTAGGCTAAATGCTAACACATTAATGATGCGCTGTGCAAAGATTAAGTGCATGCATTGAAAAAAGATAGGGATGTATTAATTTGTCTAAGTTGGTAAGAACATAGTAAAATGTTGAAAACTGTGGTGTTTCCCTTTAAGTAATCAGTGTCTTTTTAAATTAAAGAAAGAGGTGTGCAGTTTGTGTAGATTGGGTTCTACTATAGTTGGGGGAACTTCCTTAAAATAAAGCAACCTATGTGTTCAGTAGACACCGAAATGGCTAACTACTGTATGTGTTTGGAACAGAGCTCCTGTATTGCTCACATGATCATCATGCCATGTCAGTCCCCTGACAACCCTCTTTTCCAGACCCCAGGGGTGGGCTTTGGGTTTTTGGCATCTCCTCCTCAAGTCCCCATCTGCTGTGAAGGCTGTTGCTTTTCTGTAATCTACATGCTCTGATAACCTGCGGATATGAGTGAACAGGAGATGACCACAGTAGTTCAGCATTCTAGCCGGTTTTGTCATCCATGAGCGAACAATATTAAAGCACCCCAAACTCTTTAATCAGAAAAACGGATAGATATTGTGTTTTTCACAAGCAAAGTATGTATGGATAAAAGATAAAGCAATGTTAATGATAAAAGATAATAACAGTAAATAATAAAAACTAATATTAAGATCTTATTTGGTTCAAAATCTTACTGCACACTGCTGTATAATAAACATTAAATATTTTGACACTCAGTGACTGTTGCGTAAAACAGTATTTTCATTTTCAACGAGATTACATGCTGGATATAATATTATTGATTTGGATGCAGTGTTGATCAATGTTGACGGTCAGAAAACCTGGTCTTGCACTCACAATTGCCTCCATCATCTCCAAATGAACTGCTATGCGTCTGCGTCTGGTTTTAACCACTGTTAACCACTGTCAACACTAACTGTTGCAGTCGTATAGCAAAAAAAATCACCAACAGACTAAATTCATGTTGTTTTTTTGTGTATTGTGTGCTTTTTTATATTTATAGTGAATGCAGAAACCTTTATGTGGATTGTATATTCTACTACCAACCCACCATAATGGAGATGACTTTTCTAGATAATTGTGAGGTATTACGAATGTCTGTATGGATCGGGGTGTCATTACGGAGGGGGATAATAACCGTTCCTCCCGACTGTGATGTTGTTTTCTGTTCATTCTTATGCATCATAAATCACTGGATTGTTTTAAAGGCCAACTCACATCTTTGCCCGTTCCTAACATGCAGTTAAAAGAATACAAATGTTAATATGTCAGAGGAGTCCAAAGAGCTCTGAATCCTTCTTGTGGTTCTGCATTTATGCCACGTCCCCTGAAATATGTTGGTTACCATAGCAGCAGCCGTTCTCTTTGATTACAGCGTGTCCATGCTAGCGTTTGCATGCGCGTGTGTGTGCGCGCAGTGCCAGATGCTGCACCTCTGCATCCTTGCAGACTCATCAGTTCACCTGCTGCCGCGGCCAGCAGACGCTGTTTTCCTGTTTCCATCAATCAGACTAATGGCCGACATTTGTCTCGTATGTCAATATAAAGCACCAGAGGATGTGATTTTGGTGTTATCTTGTGGTGGGCTTAATCCTTTAAAGCCTCTGGGGGACATATAAATGATGTCGTACCTTAAGAGGGTGAGGAGTTACTTCAGTACTGGAGGTGTAAATTAAGCTATTGTCCTGAAAGCATACACGCTAATTGTCATGACATTAAAGCTAATCGTTTAGTTGTAATCTTTATCACCCGATAAAGAGCCGTCCTCCGGGACACTTTTGATCTTCAGTGTTTGTTTTTGTGTGTATGTGGTTGAGCTTGTTTAATGATGTGTGACACGTGGCCATCTGCTCTACAAGGACCAGTGTGATATATCATACAGCTCCGTATATACATTCATCACCAGTATGGACTTTTCATGCATGTCATCACAATATGGTGCCATATGTCATCTCATTTTATTTATAGGAAAGAATACAGAGAGCTGTACATTATAGGGGAAATTATAAAGATTATTTAGGAGTTGAAATAAATCATTTTAACCTTACACAGGACAGACTGATGTATTGTAAAAAGAGGTGTGTGTCACATATTATCTGCTCTTTAAAGGAGCCCTGAATCAGAAGCATTGGGCCAAGAAATATCCAGTCTGTGGCAATGCCAAACAGTCACCCATTGACATCCATGAAGACTTCACTCAGGTCCGGATACAATACCAGGACCTGCTGTTTGAGAACTGGGACCGGCCAACCTCCGAGTCCACTACCATCACCAACAATGGAAAAACAGGTCTGCACATCAACACACTTTAGATATGACATTTTACGACACTATTAAACATAGGCAGTTTCTTGCTTGTTCATTTGTGATGAATTGAGGATAAAAATGTCAGCCTTGAGCCACTAATCCTTATGCCAAGATACATTTAAATTGATACTGCCATAATAAGACCCAAAGTGATGCATTGAGATGAACGCAGTAATGACTGATGGTGAAATGACAATCTGTGAATAAGTGCTGGTCCTCTTTAGATGGACTTTACATTTACAGAAGCACAGAGATTTAAAGCTCTCCGTGAACCTTTCTTTTTCATTTGACACTGAGAATGACAAATTACAAGGCATAAAATGAATCTTTTATTAAGGTGAGCGAAGATGAAAGCAAAATTTGATGAAATACGAGCAATTAGGCCGTCTGAAAGAAGAACACAATTACACATTTCTTGCACAGGGACACTCAGTCATGATTGCCAAGCGCTCATCAGATTTGCTTTTGTGTGTGTATCATGTTTCTCAGTGGTGATCGGTCTGGACGGTCCGTACCACATTAGTGGAGGAGGGCTCAGGTCCAGGTTTAAAGTGGGCAGAATTATGTTCCACTGGGGTCGATGTAACGCCACTTCAGACGGTTCTGAACACAGCCTCAACAGCATCACATTCCCCCTGGAGGTGAAGTCAAAACATATACTTCAAAATCACAGAAAAACAAATAACGGTGAATGTGAAAAACTAAAAGCCAGGACTAAAGGATCACATTTTTTCTTTTGATTGTTGATGTGTTACATTTGATCCTTTTCATAAATAATCTCAAAAGGTTCTCTGTAGTGGATAAAGGTTCTACTATAAAAGGTAAACAGGTTCATTTTTTTGAACCTTTGAATGAGGTTTTTTTTTCACTTATATTTTTTATAAGAGTTTACCAGATTTTTAGGTAGCAACTTTTACCATGAAATAGAAGACCATCAAAATACTTTAGATTAGAAGACTATAAACAAGACTATAAAACTTGTTTATTGTGGTTCTCAGATGCAGATATATTGTTTTGATGAGGAGGAGTTTGAATCTGTAGATGAGGCTATAAGCAGTGGAGGACACATTACTGCTCTCGCTGTCCTCTTTGAGGTGAGATGACATCCACATAAAGGCACCGTTCACATATAAGTACATGCACAGACACCTGTGCTTTTAACACATAATCATATGTAACATTCATCTGCAACACTTCTACTATAACACCACGTGATCTTACTCAGGCCAGTTACGAAGACAACCAGGACTATGCTGCCATTATCGAAGGAGTGAACAGTGTGAGCCGATTCGGTACATAATTTTTAATTTTTTTATGCTTTTTAATATTTCACATTTTTCTCTGTTATAATGTAAATAACACATGAAGATGGCTGTGTGTTTGATGTGAAGGTAAAAGCAGTCCACTAGAACCATTTTCTCTGCTGGCTCTACTGCCTCAATCCACACAAAAATACTTTGTGTACAATGGCTCGCTCACAGCGCCGCCCTGCCTGGAGAATGTGGAGTGGATTGTGTTCAAAAACACCGTGGCCATCTCAGAAACCCAGGTTAGGACATCTGCTTGACGCCTGTCATTTAAAATGCCTACCATATATAACAGACAGAGAAAAAATTCTGTCTTTATCAATCCCATATTTATCCAAACCTGTATGCTGTTATCTGTGAACTTCAAAAAGAACAATTTAGATCAGGGGTCTCCAACCTTTTTGTGAGCAAGGGCTACCACAATGGATTAAATAATCTGGACGACTACATTTTTATATAGTCTACTCAAAACTTGTTAACATGCATAAAAGAAGCCAAGCTAATATAAAAAAATTAATAAATAAATATTAAAATTGACGCTAGTAATATATTGTGTTTTGGCGGGCAAATCGCGGGCACTGTGTTGGAGACCACTGAGTAGAGAGATTCTCACAAAGCTCTTTTTAAATGACAATGATTCATATTGGTCATCTTGTGTCAGTGTTTGGGGAGAGGGGAAGATTAGTACTTAAAAGTGACATATTTCAGTTCCTCACACAAGTCAAACCTGACTGGTTTTAATGTGGTGGGTCAGACTAGTAGTAGGATAACTGGGTTCAGAATTGGCAGTGATAGGGCTGCTCAGCAGTGTGTGAGATAGAAAGAAAAACTCTGCACATAAAATGGTGCGTGGTGAATACATCCGTCACAGTTCTTTAAAGCTGTTCTCGAGCAGACACAAGAGCAAACATTAATATTTCAGCTGGCCATAGTCTGATGTGTGGATCAGGGGAAAAGCCCTCAGACTTTAACCCTTTCAACTTCCACACTTTAAAGCTGAGTTTTCAGATGTGAAAAGGTTTTTGTGCACTTTTAAGGCTTGTGTCATTCTCATCAAGTGTGATCTATTTGAAGCACAGACTCTGTGTCAAGTATAAGAATTTGATGTGAAGGAAAAGAGGCACAGTTGATAAATCTGCTCTGGTTTTAATGTCTGGTTGCTTATTTAATCATCTGCGCATGCTCATTTATCTTCATTCTATTTTATTAATCATAAATATGTGATAAAGTTGTGTAAACTTATTTTTGTGTTACACAGTGCCCTGGAATACTTTAATTTTATCTGTATAAAGTATATTTTATTTGGATTCAACGTATGTATCTGCATTTATCGCAAAAAATGTTTCAAGCATTATACTGTATTTGTTAGCACACACTAATGTTAATTGTCTGTCTCATATGTGTTTGTGTAGCTGGAGGTGTTTTGTGAGGTTATGACGATACAACAAGCTGGATATGTGATGTTGACCGACTATCTGCAGAATAACTTCAGAGAACAGCAGCAGCAGTTCATGGGACAAGTGTTCTCGTCTTACACGGGCATAGAGGAGATACCTGCGCCAAGTATGCATACTACACACACAACAAAGACACTCTCAGAAATAAGGATGTCATTACTTGTATAAAATTAATATCAGAGAGGCATATCTCAGGATGACCTTAGCGCATGTGTGCTTCCCCTTATCTTGTGACTGTGGGCACACATGCGTTTGGCTTTTTATTCCAGCAGTGGAGTGTGTGTTGCTAGGTAACTGCCTTTTCGGAGCTTTTCCATTAAAAAACAATGGAAGGAATTCTACTTCAAAAAGAATTGATTTAGAAGTTATTTGCTCTTTAAAATGAAGTTATGGCTTATTATTACAATAAAAGCATTACATGTTTCCCAAAGACTTATTTTTTTTCTGGCTATCTGCCTGCCTTTTTTACAATAAGAAAAACAGCAAAAATATTTGCATACTATGATTTTTGTCTGTATGGATCCATTATAGCATAACATAACCATTAGCCTATGATGAATTTGTAATTCTAATATTAATTTGTAATATGTACCGTTTTATAAAAGCAATAAGGCACTAGGTTGTGTTATATGGATGAAAACATTGCAGCTTTTTATTGCACATCCTATAACTATTTTTCAGTTTTGTTTTACATTAATTTTTGTTGACTCAGTTTGCGTACTTTCTGTTGTGAGAGTAATTTCAAGCTCTTGATGTTCAGTGTGCAGCTCAGAACCGCAGAACGTTCAGGCAGATCCTCAGAACGACACCGTCATCGTAGTGACGTGGGAGCGGCCGCGGGTCGTATACGACACCACCATTGAGCGTTACTCTGTAACGTACCAAAGACTTCAGGGCAGAGACCCTCCTAAACGGCAGTATTTAACTGATGGAGACCAAGATGTTGTAAGTATTTAGTTCAGTTTATTTGTCAGCCAGGGTTAATATTACTGTGTTGACTAAAGTAGAAATACTGTATATCAATCTTCAATTCTTTCAATATAAATAGCACATGTTGCTTGTGTGTTTTTAATATTTTTTTAGGGGGCCATTATACACAACCTGCTTGCAAACAGTAGCTATGTTGTCCAGGTGGTGGCGCTCTGCAACAATGGATTGACTGGAAAAATGAGCGACCAAGTTATAGTAGACATGCCACTGGAAGACCCTGGTAATTCTATCTTAGTTGGAAAAAACACTTTACAGATGTGTTTAAGCAGTTAAAACTTTAAAGGGGACATTTCACTAGTCTTTTTTTAAAAAAGGCACATAAATCTTTGGTGTCGCTAGAGTACATGTGTGAAGTTTTAGCTCAAAATACCATATAGACAATTTATTCTAACATGTTAAAATTGCTACCGTTTTTTGGGCGTGTCCTTTTAAATGCAAATGAGCTGATCTTTTCACTAAATGTATTTTGTATTATCCCCTTCGACATCACAAGGGAGGCAAATTTCAATGACCTATTTTTTCACATGCTTGCAGAGAATGATTTATCAAAACTAATTTACTGGGTTGATCTTTTTCACATTTTCTTGGTTGATAGAAGCACTGGGGACCCAATTATAGCACTTAAACATGGAAATGTCAGATTTTCATGATATGTCCCCTTTAAAGAAATGTACAGGTCAAGTTTCAAAATCCAGAGAAATTATCACTTATTATCACGCATGAAGTCTATTGTACTGTAATAGCATGAACAGTTTTTGCATTTTAAGATTACAATAATTATAATAAAAACAAAAGCTAAAGTGTCATAACAATAATTATATACCATTTAATAATTATTATTTAAGAAATTGTGTTTAAAACAATGGTCCAAAAAGGCTGTATTTAATAACATTAGTAAATGCATTAGATAACATGAACTAACAATGAGCAATAACACATTTATTTAATAACACGTCTTTATTAATGTTAGTTAATATCAAAAAATTTGTTCAGGTTCATTGTGTTCATGTAGTTCATTGTGCATTAACTAATTGTAACAGTTACATCTTTTGATTTTAAAAATGTAAATGTATTAGTAATGCTGAAATGAATATAAACTAACTACGATTAGTTAATGCATTAGCTAACAGGAACTATCAATACATAATATGCTTGGTTTTCATCATGCAAAAGGGTATATTTTAAATACTTCGGTTTGATTTTGGAGTAAAATATAACAACCGGTTCCCTATGGGATGTAACTTGGAGTGAAGTCATTCACAAATGTTTTTTGTGACCCTGCAGTAAATGAGCCGGATCCGTTCAGTGATGCCACAGAGTTGGAGGAATATATTGAGGTGATTTTTCTTATCCGTATGAAATCACGAAGGTTCCGACCTGAACGTGTTAACCTGAAATGTCCAATTTGTTATCAGGTGCCCTCAGAACCCCCGTCTCCAAAGAGCAGAGTAACTCCACAGTCCCTGGCTGGTCGAACCAGTTCAATTTCCATCACCACAGCAACGGACCAACCAGGCTTCCTTTTCCCCGTTGCTAGGACAACCGCCGTTACTGTCAAACGAAAAATGACAGAGGAATCTTCTTTGTCATGGTCCCCTGATCAAAAAAAGACAGGAAATGAGATCAAGCGCCCACCGAGCAGACTCGTTCCAGAGGAGAGTGGTCAACTTCCTCACGGCAACTTGGCGGTCACGGACGTCTACTTTGAAGATGTTCTCAACATCAGCACCACGAAATCCACACCTGACCCTTTTAACAATCTTCTTAATCTAATCACACAGCCAGGTATTGATTCTTTAGACCAGGGATGCCCAAACTCGACCCTCCAGTGTCCTCTAGAGTTTATCTCCAACCCTAATCAAACAGACCTGAAGCATCTAATTAAGGTCTTACTGAGCATATTACAAACTTCCAGACAGGCTAAACTTTAAAGGACACCAGCCCTCCAGGACCGACTTTGGCCACCTTTGCTCAAACATGTTGCTATATTTTGCTTCTAGGATCTCAATATCTTCAACTTTTGCCCTTGCAGGACGGGTGGTGTCAAGACAGCCAGCGGGGGTGAACACCATCACACCTCCTCCAAATAGTCCGAACACTGTTGCATCAACCACAGGCTCATCTATGTCTGCGTCTATGAAGATCATTTCCCAGACCACTCAGCCGCTGTTTAATGGTGAGGTTAAAGAACGGCTGATCCAAAGATGAATGATGTGTTATTTATTTACTCGCCATCGAATCGTTTCAACCTTAGCCATTTTTTTAGTGGAACACAAAAGCAAACCTTTAAAACTCATAGGAGAAAAACATTAATGTCCATGTGACTTATGAGCCACATGATAGCTTTGTGTTAGGAACAAATTGAAATCTGATGAATATAGGGTGAGTAAATAATGACTGAATTTTCATTTCTGGATCGAACGTTTCCTTTAACACTCTGTTGTCCTGTCCTGTTGTGCTTTTGGTTTTAGAGTAATGCCTATTTTGTAAGTAGGTAGCTTGCAGAAAAGTGTATAGACTGCTTGATAGTGGTTCAGCTAACAATAGTGTTTCTGTAGTGATATTAAAACTTTCAGAAACACACGCAAGGTGATGGTGTTGGAACTGTCCATCTCAAACTGTGATTGACGTCGGTCAGTCATGCAAAGACACCTCTTTCATGTTTGTAAAGCACCTGCAGGTCTTTTTCTTCCCGGGTGTCCTGACTGACTCTTTAGGTGGTGGTTTCTCTCATGCTTTTAATGGCCAATCATTCTTCACCTTCTATCTCTCTCGCAAATGGTGAGGGTGCCCTTTAGAGGATGCTTTAGGTATCACAAGACGTTGATCAGCGCTGGGTCTTGCATTGCTGGCTGTCTTCCGAGCGCTGCTCTTCTTAACAATTCCATAGTCGACAGTCTAACACTTAAGACGTGTTTGTTACAGCTGCAATGCTCGGTAACCGAAGGGTAACATCCCATACCACCACAAATCTCCATGAATCCTCGACTCGCTTCACAACTCCGTTTTCAGATGAGGGCTCTGGCAAACTGCTCTCTCACAATGAACAGGGAGACTTCAGCGGATCGGGTTTTTCTGCTATCTTCCTGGAGGAGCTCGAACGGGAATGGGAGCTCGAACAGAAACACTCAGCCATGAAAAAAGAGGCACGGAGTGATTTACACACAAATGTGAGCAGTATAACTGAGGATGAAAATAGCGAGGGATTGTCCTCCACATTCGACCCTGATAGCGAGCGAGATCCTGCCACCACTGATGAACCAAAGAACCCAGGTTTCGTTTCGTGGGTGACTTGGTCCGCCGAGTCAGATGCTGGTTCAGGACATGGAGGGTCAGGGTCTCCTCAAATAGATGATTTACCCATACAGATTATAATTCCTGATCTAACTTTGATAAAGAACACAGGTAACCATCACACATTTGCTGAAAGACTTAACACAAGAGTTTGTCCTGCTTAAATTGTCATCAAAATGCCTTGAGCTGATGAAACGACGCAGTCCTGATGTCCTCTTGTAAATCCTGTTTGTGTTTTCCACATCAGAGGCGAGTAACAGTAGTCCAGAGTCCCGTGTCGGGATGGTGGGAGGGACGGAGAAGGAGACTCGGACAGTTGTTCCTCTAGCTGTGGTTTCCACACTAACTATCCTGTGTTTGCTGGTCCTGGTGGGAATCCTCATCTACTGGAGGTAAATAATATTTAAGATGTTTAACCTAAATTTCACACACCCTTAAGCATGCTTATGCCAAGTTATTAATTTCGGTTTTTATCTATACAGGAGATGTTTTCATATGGCACAATTTTATGTGGAGGACAACATTTCAGCCCGAGCCATTTCAGCCCCATCAACACCTCTGCTTTTACCTACAGGTGTGAGAAGCTATTTTTACCCAAACATGTTCATTTTTTTATATTTTGTTTCAAAGCTTTCTACATGACTTTTTCTGTATTGGTACTGCAGAGGATAATGAAGCTCTTACAGTAAAAGAATTTGTGAAACACGTTGCTGATCTTCATGCAAATCACACCTTCTCTAAAGAATATGAGGTACTTATGCGTTTTTTTTTTAAATGTTATTTAAGTATACATTATATAAACAGGGAAACATTTCAGATTGGACATATAGTAATGGCTTTACCGATTTTCATTGTTGTGTTTTTTTTGCATCCTCACCCCCTTATTAGATCTTGAAAGAGTGTTATGAGGTAAGACAAGTCTTAGTTTGTTTTAGTAATTGTGTGGTTATGCAATATTTTTGCACAAATGCAGTTTTCTCGCATTTTTATTGTATTAACATGTCATTGTTGCTTTTGCACGGTTACTGTATTTGATTATGTGATGTGATGTCACTTTGGTTTATGTTTTATCATTTATGATAAAGTGATTTTGTGTGAGATGCTATTGAATCATTTCTTTCAGGAGATTCAAAGCTGTACAGCAGATATAACAACCGACAGCTCCTGCCATCCAGACAATAAGAGCAAGAACAGATACATCAACATTCTGGCCTGTATGAGACCTAGATGTTATATCACTAATGTTCTTGACTGCTCTTCTGCGCCTACACGCTTATGCCTAATGTACCTTCACTTTTTTGGACAGATGATCACAGTCGAGTTAAACTCTATCAAAACTCAGACAAAGATGGAAAGACTGGGGACTACATTAATGCCAACTATGTGGATGTAAGTTAAAGATAATAAAGATATTTGATATGTTACTTTCAAATACTTTCAAACTTAAAGGCGAGGGCCATGATCTCTGAAAGCCAATGTTGACATTTGAAATCACCTAAACAAACACGCCCCTACCCCAATAGAATCTGGACCTTCTTTTGATAGACCCGTCCCACACATATGCAACCCAGGCAACGATGTCGGTTAGTAGACACGGCCCTTACTGCTGATTGGCTACAAGTGTGTTTTGGTACTCAGCCCAACTCTCTTTTCCAAAGTGTTTTTCAAAAATCATGCATCCCGCCTATAAGGGGTGGTCGCACTTTCCGTTCTATTGACTTCCATTCAGATGCATGGCGAATGTATTAGAACGGAAATGCAAGCTTGTGTGAAGACCTTAAGAAACAAACAAAAAACTTGTGAGGTGCTTCGTTTCTTTAACCTGTGTATTTAATTGTATAAATCGTGTATCCCTGATATAGATACGTTTTTTTACTTATATGCTTCTGTGTATTTTTTATGTATTTCTTCAATATTTATTTTTGTCAACTGCAATGTTTGTACGAATTTTATACATATTACTATACACAGGAGTCAGACTATAATAAAAAATAAGAAAAGATGGATAAAGCGCTCTCTGACCACATTTACAGCAAGGTCCGAAAAATATTTACATGCTCAAAGTATAGTGTGACCCACCGCCCTGGAATGTGGTTTACTCAAAAACCACAACTAAACTTTAACTCAGAATAAAAAAAAAAAAAAAAAACTGAATAATTTTTTTGAAAAGCTTGTTGGTAGATTTTGGGACTTTTTCACTAAAACTTCTGTCGGTTTGTCCAGGGCTACAATCAGCCAAAAGCATATATCGCTGCTCAGGGTCCATTGAAGAGCAGTGTTGAAGACTTCTGGAGGATGATATGGGAACAAAACGTCGGTGTAATTGTCATGATCACCAATCTAGTAGAGAAGGGTCGGGTAAGATTAAAGTTTATAATGTATTTCATATTTAGTCGAATATGTATAAAACACAGTAAAACATATTTTCATTATTATGTTATAACAAAATTAGTTTAATTAAATCTACTGTCATTTTCACCTAATACTTTTACCTAAAATCTAAAATCACCTCTGATTTTACTTAAAATGCATAACTGGAAAAAACTTTATTCTTATAAACATACCTGATGTGTGTTTACGTATGAAACAGAGAAAATGTGAACAATATTGGCCTGTGGAGAATCAGGAAGACTACGGCTGCTTTTTTGTCTCCCTGAAAAGCACCAAAACCTTTGCGTACTACACACAGAGAACGTTCACTTTGAGGAACATTAACATCAAAAAGGTAATTTTCTATGCCACGTGTCATAATTCCCAACTATGAGGATTTCTAGTCCTTATCGTTTTTATCCTTGTTCTTTCACGCACACAGGGGTCACAGAAGAGCCGCGGTCAGGAGAAAACAGTGGTTCAGTTTCATTACACACAGTGGCCTGACATGGGGGTCCCAGAATACACACTTCCTCTACTCTCTTTTGTGCGGACGTCGTCTCAGGCCCGGACTGGCGATATGGGGCCTGTGGTAGTACACTGCAGGTAAACACCATGATCGCCCTGCAGACACAAATCTATGCCAGTGTTTACAAAGTTAGATCCAGATTGACATTTTGCATGCGTGTTTTACAGTGCTGGTGTGGGAAGAACAGGCACCTACATTGTAATAGACAGCATGCTAAAACAGATCAAAGAGGAGGGAACGGTGAACATCATGGGCTTTCTCAAACACATTCGTACCCAGAGGAACTACCTGGTACAGACAGAGGTAAGGGTGTCCTGTGCCCAATGCCCATTGCAAACCTCAAATATAAACCATCAGTGTTTATATCAGCCATAACATTATGACCACCTGCCTAATACTGTGTAGGTCCCCAAAACAGGCCTGACCCGTCGAGGCATGGACTTCACTTGACCTTTCTATCAGAACCAGCATTCAATTTTTCAGCAATTTCAGCTACAGTAGCCCATCTGTTGGATCGGACCATACGGACATACATTTGCTTTCCACATGTATCCATGATCATTGTCATCCATGACCCTGTACCCATTTTTTTTTCTTTCCTTGGACCACTTTTGATCACTTATTTCTGGTACTGACCACTCTGCAGACCGGGTACACCCCACAAGAACTGCAGTTTGGAGATGCTTAAACCCAATCGTCTACCCATCACAATTTGGCCCTTGTCAAAGTTGCTCATTTTTCTAACACATTAACTACACTTTTCTTCAAAGTTGATGTATTAAAAGCAGGAAAAATGAAATTGCTGAAAAAGTGAATGCTGGTTCTGATAGAAAGGTCTAGTGGAGTCCATGCCTCGACGGGTCAGAGCTGTTTTGGTGGCAAAAGGGGACCTACACAATATTGGTCATAATGTTATTGAGGATCGTGTCGTACAATATGTAGGCATGTATAGAGATCATATTAGGATAGTGTCAATGAATGTGATTTCACAACAGACCATGTGACACTGATTTATGATATTCCTCTGATGTATGAACAGGACCAGTACGTCTTCATCCATGATGTTTTGGTGGAGGCTATCAAGAGTAAAGAGACGTTCGTTTCATCTAGTCACATCCACAACTATGTATCTGATCTTCTTACACCTGGACCTACAGGCCAGACACGCCTGGAGAAACAGTTCAAGGTCTGTTTTATACTTCACTAAATAGTGGGTTTGATTCCCATACTGTTAAAAAATTGAATGCACTATAATACGCTTTGATTAAAAAACAAATGCATAAATGTAAATGAATCGGTCTTTTAACTGTAGCTGGTGAGTCAGAGTTGTGTGAAACAGACTGAATACACAGCGGCTTTAAAAGAATGCAACGCATTTAAGAACAGGAAGTCTTCTCTGATGCCTGGTGAGTCTCCCTTACATACCGATTCAGAATGGTTGTAATATATTCATGGTGCGATTTGCTGGGGTGGGGTGGAGGGGATTACCAAAATAAAGATCATTTAAAGGCGGGGTGCATGATCTCTGAAAGCCAATGTTGATATTTGAAATCACGTAAACAAACACGGCCCTACCCCAATAGAATCTGGACCTTTTTTATAGACCCGCCCCACACATACACAACCCAGGCAACGATGTTGGTTAGTAGACACACCCCTTACTGCTGATTGGCAAAAAATAAACATCCCCCTCTGATTTTTTTCACAAATCGCACCCCGAGTATATATGTTTATGTAAGCTTAGGGTTTTGTAAACGGCTATGCTCTTTATCCTAATACACGTTCCTCTTTGTGTCCCAGTGGAGAGATCAAGGGTCACTCTATCCACAGCTCCTGGAGATTCCTCAGACTACATCAATGCCTCTTACGTAACGGTGAGAGTCTTGTGATTTTGCTCCTGAAATAATTATCAAATTCTTGTTCTTATTCAATGTGTCTCTGCTGTTTCAGGGGTATCAGCAAAGCCACGAGTTCATCATTACCCAGAATCCTTTGCCAAACACCACACAGGACTTTTGGAGAATGATCTGGGATCACCAAGCACAGATCATTGTTTCCCTACCAGATACACAGAACCTGGTATGTTACTGTTTACTCACAAATTCAGATTTTATTCATATCAAAGCATTTTTTTCAAATCAAAGCTCATTTTCGGACCTACACAGACCGGAGAGGGAGATCTGGCGTACTGGCCCTCTAAAGAGCAACCAATACGCTGCGAGAACTTTACTGTGACCTTCAAGGGTAAAGACCAAGTGTGCCTGTCCAATGAGGAGTCTGTGCTGGTACAAGACTTCATTCTGGAGGCTTTAACGGTGTGAAAACTCTTATTTTAAATGTTTAATCTGGAAAAGAAGAAAACCAGCAAGGTACAAGATGAAACATGAATGAATGTCTTTGTGGTCTGATATGGTAGGATGACGGCGTGCTGGAGGTACGACTGTACCAGACACCCCGCTGGCCGAACCCAGACAGCCCTATCAGTAACTCATTTGAGCTGATCAACATTATAAGAGAAGAAAGTTCACGACGAGAGGGACCAATCGTCATTCATAATGGGTAGATTTTCATTTTAATTTCGAATATTTTTTGGCATGCGAAATGCATTTGTGAACAAAGTGTTTCTGGCAGGTGTGGAGGATCGAGTGCAGGTGTCCTTTGTGCCCTGACCTCCCTGGTAAACCAACTGGAGGAGGAGAACTGTGTGGATGTCTATCAGACAGCAAAAATGATAAACCTCATGAGACCAGGAGTTTTCAATGATATTGTAAGAGAACCACAATATGATCTTTTTGGCAAAATAACAAATATATTTAAAAGATTTTGTAGTCAAATTTAAGTTTAAAAATCTGTGTCCTGTGTCTGCAGGAACAATACCAGTTCCTCTACAAAGCGATCCTGAGCTTGGTGAGCACCAAGGAAGACGAGAAAGCACTTCACTATTCAGAAAACAATGGCACGGGTCCTGCTAATGCCTCGGAAAGCCTGCAGTCTCTTATGTAGATAATATACACAGATATTTCACCTCTCCTAAAAGAAATTGTAAATGGAATCAAGAGAAAATATTTTTAGCAGAAACCTTCCCAATTGCAACTATGTAGGTACACAATACAATTTGGTCTTTTATTGTGCCTTTTGTTACCTTTGTACTTTAAAATGCTTTGATATTTTATTGTTGTAACTAATGCCAAAATTTCTGCACTCTGGAAAACAGTGACTGCTGTATTGCTGGTGATGTCTTTGACCGTTTGACTGATTTAACTGTTTTAGAAATATTTATAAGCAGCAGGGGAAAAGATTTCATATTGTATCTATTTTGGGGTTTTAAAGAAGATTAGATATAAAATGCATATTTGAATGTAGCTTCTTAGGACACTTCTCCTACACTGTATAAACAGGTGTGACTTTAATATATACAAAAAGTATCAGCCACACCAACATACCAAAATTACTAGTCCTTTATACGGTTTGTTTTTGTTACTGTAGCAAACTTTGTGTGTTCGTTATAGAAATTGAATGTTTGTTTTTTATAACTCATAGGTCTGTAACTGAACATCCTTCATCTAAACTGCCAGTTTCTTCCATTGATTCATAACCTCTGTTCATTGATTTACTTTCATTTAAACTTTGTGTAATGTTTTAGTTTTTCCTCAAACATTAACAGTGCTTACTTATGAACAACAAAGCAAACCACAATAAAAAATAATCAAAATAGAAATTACATTCTTCTGTGTGTGTGGTTGCTGAAATGTATATACACTGTGCATACGTAAATGTAAAACGCAGCTTTACAAAAAAAGTAAAACGTGTACAACTTAAACAGACTTTATTTATGTATTAATTAATATAAACACAATTTACATCTAAATGAACACCATGAGGACTTTAAATTGGCCACTTCCACTGGTTTGCTGGAGCTTCCTCAACAAGTGGTTCCCATGGTTTCCATTCTGTCATCTTCCTAGACAAGGACAGCTCGAACTCAGCCTTCAGAAACATCAGATGGACATATTAATGACTGAGGTACAGCACCAATTTAACAGCCATTAATCCAATTAGAGTACATTATAGCACAGTGTTTTAGATTATTTTTCATATGTTCATAGGGTCAAGGATCAAAGCTTGTCAATCCTGTTACGCAAAGTCCCGCAATGGCTTTATACTTTTGCCACTATAGTGCCACTAAGACACCTATGGTGATAGATTTGTTTTGGCAGTGATGGTGAAGACTACAAGTCCCGTCATCCCATGCTTTTTCACAGCAAGCTGTGGCCGCTGTTGTTGTTGTTTAGTGCCTCTAGAGCAGGGGTGAGCATTCCCTGAATGTCATTTCCAAGTAATCCTGAAGATTTTAATTAGATTTTCAGGCATGTTTGATTAGGGTTGAAGCTAAACTCTGGAGGACAGTGGCCAACCAGGACCCGTAATTCCGACCCCTGCTCCAAAGACATATATTGGCTGTGTCTAAATACCCACACTTGCGATCTTTGCATTTGACATTATGTATTTTCTGTATTAGTGTGTTTTAGTGAAGATCCCAAGTGTGCATGTAGAATTATTTACCCGATGGGACACACTTAGCAAGTGTAAATATTTCATTTTAGGTAGTGGCAGCAATTTGCACCAAAACGTATTCGTTTTTTATTTAGGCTACTTAAAATATATATGTTTAAGTTTTTCTTTAAATAAAATAAACACTGTGAATTAAACATTTGCTGAACTTAAAAGATTATCTACACTTATCTGAAACTTAGAAGCCGAATATTTTGCACTTGTAAAAAACTCTTCATTTGGTGCATGCTATTAAAGTTTATTCAGTAGTCCCTTAATAAACAACACAATTAATGTAATGTGGGATAAAGGCACTGTACTTTGACAGTTTTAAGACATGGGTCAGTCTTGTGCACACTCTCGAATGTCCAAGATCACAAGTGTGTGTATTTGGATGTAGCTACAGTCACTTTAAAATAAAGTTTAATACTTTAATTAATTACCTGTGTGATAACCTCCTCAATCTGTCCACAGTTCAGTCTCTTTTCCAGCTTTTCTACATCAGGCTCCTTTACAGAACAAAGATGATCAATATATAAGATACATAACAGCAATGAAAGCGATTTAGTAAGGTTTTAACTTATTCTTACAGTTTTGACATGATTGAACCTCTCGTTGACAAGTTGTTCAGTGTATTTTCTGTAGGCTGCATCCTGAGGCATAGTTTGCAGACATCCCAAGATCTTCGTGTACAGAATCCGGAGACGCTTGTAAAAACAAACCAACAATTCGACAAATGTCCATAATTTCGCAATCAATTTCAATTTATATAAATCAGTCAACAGGATTTGTTTTAAATGTTTTGGCGTTAAACTTATCACTTAGCCAAATAAAATAGCCAAATTAAATAGAAATATATAAAACCAAACCTAGATACCAACCTCGTGTGGATTGTGAGAGACTGCAAGGCCGACCAAGCCTGTTGTCTTAAAAATGAAAAGAATCAAAGAGTTAAACATCACTGCACGTTTAAATAATGTTTAATGCATGACACAAAATAAACACTAGACCATTAATAGACTGAGGCATGCCGCCGCCCTTAACACATATTTTGTGCAATGGCAAAAACTAAACGTGTTATTTTACTGCTACGGACAATCAATCATAAAATTAAGAATCTAAAATCCTAACTCGATAGTAAAGTAAGACTCATAACAACCGAGCACAACAATAGCAATCATAACACCACCACTGTTAGTAAATAAGCTTAAGACAAACACAATGGCATATTAAACAACTCTGGTATTCAGATACATGCTTGATATGCAAGTATGTTATAATATTTATTATTGCAAATATTTGCATGACCTCCGTACGTACCTTCTTGATCACTCCAGCCATTTCGGTCTCTGCAATTCAATGACACAACTTCCGTCGCAGGCTTCTGACGTCAGCGACTCTGGCTGAAATTATTATTTTAATTTTTTTTAATGCAGATATAAGATTCAGTAACAAATGAGCAGTTTTCCAAGTAAAAAAAATTAAATAGAGTTTCTAAACATTGCGCAAAGCAAACGTACATTATTTAAGTAAATCTCGTGTAACTTCTGTAACTGTTTTCATCTGGTTACAGTCATAAAGAAGAGAAAAATATTCAAGAGCAGTGTTTTTTTTTGTAAAAGTAAACAATAATATCAGAATTATCACACAAAATACACACAGTCAGAATCATAACCGTGTTTTTCAAACAATCACCCAGGATGTTCCAGTTTCTTTTACGATACTTGCAGCAGTGTAATTCAAGCAGTTGCCACTAGGCGGTGCACTTTATGTTTAGAAATGAAGAACAATATACATTTATATTTTATTTGTAAATATTTTTATTTAATTACAGGAAATTTGGTATCAACAAAACCATTTTCTAAAACATATTCTCTAAAACAAGCTAAAACTATATTTTATTATAACAATAAATTATTGTCACAGGCAGATACATAAATATCTGTCACTGATCATTTCAAAAACGGCTTCTAAGCTTGCAGATGCGAAATTATAAAGAGTTGATGGGGGAAGGAGGAACATGCAATTTGGAGTAATCAAAATAATAATAAAAATACTTATTTTTAATAAATAATAAAATCTGTAATGCTTTGAGGAGTTATATTATGTATTTTTACTTGCTTATTACACTGTCAGTGTAAAAATTTACAACATCCACTAGATCCTGAGTGCTTGTGACAGTGGACTGTATAAACGTAAGTTCTGTAACCCTTAGAATGACTTGTGGATTGTTTAAAAGTTATTATAAATAAGTAACTTACTTAAGACAGATGTGTAGTAGCTCAGACAGAGATGAGCAGAAAAAAGCTGTAGGGGTACAAGCCTCATTTACAACAGCATCGAAGGTTAGTTTCTTTAAAATTTTAACTCAGTTTCTTTTTTGCATGAGGTTAGAGTCATGGGGTGGGTTGCACCTACAAGGATTAGGTCTAAATCTATTTTAAATCAGGCTTATTTAATAATTATGTGCACCAAACTTTAAATCTTTATGTCTTTAACTGCAGTGCAGTCAAAGGGAAACCCACAGTATTGTGAATTTGCTTAAATTCTTTTGATGCATTATTTGTGTGGATTTCATTATGAAATCATGCATGTTGTGTTTGGTCTGCATTTTTGTTTTGTTTTTTAATAATGTCGAGAATGTGTTTTGTTCTGTAGGCAGAGACGTTATCTGAACGCCGCCCTCTTGTGGTGATTTATAGGAAGTACAACTGCAGTTGATAGACCTTATGTCTTCAAAAACATTCTCGAAAATGCAGACCAAACACAACAAGTTTTATTTATTTAATGAAATCCATAAATACAAAAAATAAATCAAATAATTGAAGAAAATTCACAATAGTTTGGTTTTCCTTCAAACTTCAGTTAAAGACGTAAAAGTGTCACACGTACCTAAATTACCACAAGAGGGCGCCACGCAGTTACGTTCTTCCACTAGAACGTTTTAAAAGAATATTTGTATTTAACTATTTCGACATATAGGAAGACAGAAACCACTACGCACAAAATAATGTAATACAAACAAATGAAAAACTCAATGAAATAAGAAATACTTTAGTTAAGCCATAGAAAAGGTTTCAGTTGTACATCATACAAATCACCACAGGAGGGCGCTGTGGAGTTATGGCCGTTTCACACGGTACGCGGTAAGCGGCAAAATCGCCGCGCGGCTTCAGCTTTTCTCTTGTATTGGAAGCGTTTTGTGCAGCATTTAGTGCAAATATGTTTATCTTCAACGGCGCCTGTCATGAAGTACCATGTCCGGAGAAGGAATAGGATTTCGGGTGCACGAGCAAGGCGTGTGGACCAACTCCGCTTCACCTCTGTAACCGCCCCCGTTTTGCCGCTTTCCGCACGTCTCCTATTGAAAAAGAACTAAACACTCGCGGTTGCCGCGTACCATGTGAAACGGCCTTTACGCCCCTATCAGGACATA